>NW_027526245.1:54529258-54617937 GCF_048455015.1 Haemaphysalis longicornis
TACAATCATTTAATTTTTAATGGTTTCCATACGAGATACGCAAATATTTTTTTTTAATTTTCTAATGACGATAAACGGCTGAATCCACCAACAAATATATAAAAGCTGTGCTAATAATCCCAAAACGCTTAGTGTTGCCCCAAACTACCCACCCTAATCGCTTACGTTAAACAATGTGATTACGTATGGTGCCTGTAGAAATGATAAAAGATAAAGAAATCCAGCAAATTAAAGCTTGGCAACACAGTCAAAAGTCAAATACGAGAGCTGGATATTTGGCTGCGCACAAAGAGATGCCAATAACGCAAATGAATTATAATAGTGCCTGGGGAGATTTTTTAGGAAGTGGCATCGATTCCCGGCAGCGGCGGCCACTTTTTTGGTGGAGGAGAAACGCGAAAACGCCCATGTATACACGATTTCGGCACTCGTAAAGATCCCCAGGTTGTCGAAATTAATCCAAAGCCATCCACTACAGCGCGCCTTATCGCCTGCGTTGCGTCGACACGTTAAAGACTACACTCACTCACTCACTCACTCACTCACTCACTCACTCACTCACTCACTCACTCACTCACTCACTCACTCACTCACTCACTCACTCACTCACTCACTCACTCACTCACTCAAATAAATATTTAATAAATTTTCAAATAAATAATTAATAATTATTCCTAATTAATTAGGCAAGATTTTGTTCATTTTGACCACAAATTTTAAAATATTCTAGCTAACAACCTTAGCCGATTACCACAATGCCAATATAAAATAAGCCGGAAGAAAACAAGCTGTACTGGTCGTTGGATTTTTGTAGTTTACTTTTCACTGTACTTTTTGTCGAGTGTCGTTGCCTTGAAACTCTAGAGTTCACCCACATCAATGTTGCACACACTGAATCTTAGTAACTCTCTTGGAGGTGAAGTTCACCAACTTTTCTACTTTTTCTTATTACAAAAGCCAACTGACATGCGTTCGCATGTGGGTTTATATTTTTGCTACTAGCTTAATTTCCAGATATGTTTTCAGCGCTACAACTGGAATGTTCACACTTTGTTTCTTTCAGTTTATGGCTGTCCCGGATTTTGTTTGGACGGAGTATGGGAACTACACTCCCAAGGTTTTGTGCAAGGTGGACGTTGTTTTAACAGAATGTACAAAGGGAAGATTCAACTTTTCAAGATATACCGGACCATATTACCAGAGGTAAAGAAAATATTTTATTTGAGTATTGCACCACGTGAGCGTTAATTGCTGATTATTTGTTCTTTTCTAGGAACATTGTGATGCTTTCGGCACAGATAAGTGGTCTTATTGGAAATATTGGGGAAGAAATGATCATTACTGACCCAGGTGACGTTCTGCAGAATTACCAAAGCTCAATACTGTGGAAATAATGTTGAGCTATATACCGAAATATGTATTCGTTCCTACTTTTCGTGAACCTCTAATTAATGAGAATTCTTCCCACTAATAACAAACCTTGGTACTCTAGTTTTTTGTTTCCGTAATTTTTAACCATGCACATCAGTTCACTGAAATATTTATTCATTTGGCTTCTGTGGGAGGGTGTTTTATAGAACAAAAATTAGGGGCAAAATTGTGCGCCTACTATTTGCAGTTGCATAAAACCTGAAGACAATAGTAACACTCTGAGCTGATGGCGAATGCCTCATGTGTGCGCTACTCTACCTGCCGATTATTGTGCCGCCGACAATTTTAATAGGTTGCTTCTACATTATGGTTGAAAAGAACGTTTCGTGGAAGTGGTCTATTCCTTTAAGCGTTTTCACTAAGTGTTTGAGAAATTCGTTTGCTGCTAACTGAAATAAGAAAAAGAATTTACTATCTTTAAAAAGCACCACGTGCTTTCTCAATCATTTTCAACGCGGCTGTGAGAGAAGCAACATATAGAGATCAAACAGCAAAGCTAACCAAGAAAACAAAGGAACACATTTCGAAACGTACAAACATCCCAGAGTCAAGTACGGTGGATCGGATTGAATCAAACGACGTGTCGAAACTGATTAGCAGGCGCAACACAAACGACATTCGTGCGTGTAACATGTCAGGGATTGAGGAAACGCTGCTGCAAATAGGGGGAGGCTTAAAAGGAACTAAACGAAAGCTAGCCATAGGTAAAGACAGAATTTACGGACTCACAGAGGAGCAGGGCAACATTGCGCACAACTTGGACAAGATAATAAAGGTACCACAATGATTCTACAGCACGCTGTATGCCAGCGACGTTAGACCAAGGGAAAGTACTGAGAGTACAAGCTCAACATGCGCTGTCCCACTAGTAGCCACAGAGAAATTTGGAAAGGCTCTGAAAGGCATAAAAATAGGAACACAAGTGCAGGGACGGAGGCATAACCGTAGAGCTTTCGAAGGGAGGAGGGATATTGTCCAGGAAAAGGTTGCTGGACTATTTTCGGAATGCTTGAAGGGACAAAAATAGGCCGTGTATCTGCTCCTTTCGTTGCAAATGTCGGCGTATGACGACAGTCTTTCGTTCACATTTGTCAAGTAAATGCCTCCCTTCAATTTTCTTCTCACCTATTATGCTGTTCCTCTTCCGTCGCCCTCCTCCCGAGATAAACATGCTAGCGGTTTGCTCAAGTAAATTTAAATTTACCGCGTTCTACTGCTCCCGGCCGGGTGCCTTTATGCCAGCGCTCCCTACGGCGAGACGCGTGTGAATTGAGGCGCCTTATTTCAACGTTTATAGAACCACATTTCCTTACTTCACGTGCGTTCGAAGCAGATCGCAGAACTTCTCGCAACTTCTGCCCTTTGATTTCTTCAAAGTAACGACGGTTTATTGTAAACAAGGGATGTGGTTTGTAGCAATATGGAAAACATAAAACTACCTTTTCAGTGCTCACTGAAGACGTTATTGTTTTATTCCCTAGATGAAATACAAACAGGCACTCGCCTTGTCGAAAACAAATAAACAAATAAATTTATTTCTTTATTTGTTTTTGACAGGGCGATTGCCTGTTTGTATTTTGTTTGATTTTCTTTGTATTCTGTGTTATCACCCTCGCCTGCACAGTTGTCGTCAAAACCTTCGACTATGTTTTACTCCCTACAGCAAAGAATACGTGGACAGAGAGGCTAGTGGCTATCGCAGAAGGAGAGGTGTGCGCAGTGTTTGTTACCATATATCCTCGTACAGGTAAGCGAAGTGAAAGCACGCCAATTTGGATGTTCTTTTAATGTGCTTAGAGCACATTAAAGTTAGTGATGGCGAAAAAGTGATTACATGTTATAACGAATATTTGGTAATGTTTTTTGGAGGAAATGAAGCAATGCAGCTGGTACGAGGGGTTTCATGGTTTCCTGTAACAGTTTCGTGTTGTAAAAAAAAAAGTCAGACACAAAAGCATTTGAAAATGAGGAATTCTCGTAGAGCAAAGGTGTTAGTGCAAATTATAAAATTTACAGAAATTATGGCAACCATTTCTAGACAACTTCAGCACCGGTAATTTTGTTGAGGTTATTCAGAGCCTGTGATACATAGTGAAATGGAAATCCCACAATTTTTCTTCTGGTATGCTATCCTCGTCATTGTTTCTCCTCCTAACGTTACTTTTTGAAGCATTGAGATGCTGTAGACAAAATAAAGATGTTTCGAAGGAACAACAGACGTTCTCAGTGATACGAGGTTTCACATAAGTAGAAGCCCCGGGTGGATCGGCAATGTGTACTGCCTGCAGGTTTATCCTTAAAGGCGGCCCACTCTGTGTATTTGACATTCTTATGTCTTTCCGACAAACAAGCAAAATTTTAACAATGATTGATTGATTGATTGTGGGGTTTAACGCGCCGACGCAACGCAGGCGATGAGGCGCGCCGTAGTGGAGGGCTCCGGATTAATTTTGACCACCTGGGGATCTTTATCGTGCGCCGAAATCTCGTACACACGGGCGTTTTTGCTTTTCGCCTCCATCAGAAAAGCGGCCGCCGCGGCCGGGAATCGAACCCGCGACCTCGTGCTCAGCAGCGCAACGCCTTAGCCACTGAGCCACCGCGGCGGGTAAAATTTTAACAATGAAGCTAAAAAGTACTTCTGTGCTTTCGAATGTAATTTCGTCGGTTGTCTTTCACTTTCTAATTAGTGAATGACGCATCATGATGAGCATTATGATTATGAGTATGATTATGATTAGGCATTATGATTATAATAAGGCTTTAGGCATTATTGTGATGAGCTAGTTGCGCAGTTGTGGTCCCCGTTCTCTGAGTTGGAGTCGCGGACAGAATACGAGAACTCCCTTCGAGTCGACTCCTTCTGACTCACCGAAAACGCTCATGTAACGGTAGCAAAAAGGCCGTCCTGTTTCCGTTGGATTATAGAAATTCCGCTTTCAACTGACTGCTAGTTACACACACGTGAGCTCCAGTAAGTGAAATATTGCGAACCGAGTTGGTAAATCGTTAATTTGTTGGCAAATTAGTAAATGTAGGCACGTTGGTAGGTGTGCGGCGCCCTATCTCACGGTTGTAGGCACTTTAACTCTCGGAGAGCATATTTCCTCCACTGCATTTTCCTTACAGCAGTAGGGATGCTAGTTTTATGCAAAAATCAGAACTACCTTCCCGTTGCCTTCTTTCGCGATTTTTACAACTGTCATCTTTCCGATTTATCACAATAAAGTTTTGCCTTCTAGAGTGAACAAGAGAATTGAACGGTCATTTTGGTGCGGTATTTTCTTTCAGTGGAATGCTTTTGACCAGGTGTCTATGGTAGGCCACTAAGTAAGGAGAGATTATTTTTATCTCCAAGTTTAGGAAGTAGCAATCGCTAGCGTACGTACGTCCAGCCGAAAAGCACTCAATATTGTTCGACTAGAGAATGGGAGGACTGGCACCTATGTGCGCAATTACTAAGTCATCGGACAGATTATTAGATATGCATATACGATGCAGCCCGAGATTCTAGCTCAATGATGAACAGGGTATTCTCGGTAGTTTTTGCTTCGACATTCTGAAACACATATTTAGTATGGGCCTAAATAGTCACAGATATTCCGGTATATATGTATCTCTTTAGGTTGCGTTTCTGGGGACAGTGTTCAAAAATATTATTTTAACAAGGTTATACAGAAGTAACTAAGAGTGAACCCGCCCTCTTCTCTCAGGTATCGGAGCGTTAAAATGTTTAAATGCAGAGAATGATGGTACTGGGAAACGAGGTCACTTTACAACCTTTAACCATAGGGACCACAATATATTGAAGAATGTTGAAAACTTTGATTTGATTTCATTCCATACTGCAAGGTCAATTCTCTGCATGGTATTGCTTTTTTGCTGGTTTTGAAACGACGGCCCGTGTTGGCTTTAGCACCTTTCTAATACACTGTTATACGTTGTAACTTTTTATTGCAGGATCATTACCTAGTGTGGGGCATCAACAGCTAGACAGTAGCACAACAAGTGGATATCATGGGCTGACAACGACGACAGGTATTCGAACTGACGTCTTAAATATTGTTCCATTGTTATTGTTTCCTTATATGGGTGTGTTTCTACTTGGCATGTATAGTGCATAAACGACCATGCCAATGCATCCGTACAGAACGCAATCAAAACATTGCCAAAACAAGTTGTCGATGGCTAGACAAGGCGAGAAATACAAAAGGGTGCATCGGTTCCCCGGAAATTATCAATCTGCATAACCATTGTTATTTTGGGCTAACTCGTCTGTAATGCATAAAAAAAAGAAACGCACCATCAGGACAAACAACACTGTGGCCCCGCTATAAAAAAACTTGCTTATTTGGCTGGATTGGGTGAGCCCTTGCCTGATCAATACTATAGCATTGCGCTTGTAGAAAAAACTGCACCTGTTACTTATTACATTCTGTTCTTTTTTGTTTTGCGTGCGTCAATGTGCTCCTCCGCGCACATGAAAGTTCTTCACCCACCAATATATTCCTTGCTTCCCAGTAAGATGAACAGTTGCTTGACAGTCTGTGTCTGCCTTTTTCTCCTGTGCTCTGTTTTAGCGCTGTTTTACGTAGACATGTACAGTAGTGGTAAATGGAATGCCAACCCAAAAATGCGAGGTGGAGCGCGACAAATTGAAAAATACATTCGTGCAGGTAAAATAAAGGCGGGCTATTGGTCTGTTTGTAACGCCACATTTGCAAACTTTTTTTCTCTACTGCAAATAAACTACGCATCCATTTAACCTGGATGAAAAGAAACAGCCTTATTATATGCTCTGGACCGTATTTTTGTATCACCATTTTATTTATACATTGTACCAGCTCGCTCAAGTTCTAACTCTGCAGCAAGTTACTTCCGGTGGAGCCGTCGTAAAATACGTTTTCGCGGCCCTACCTTTACTACTCCGCGGATGGTCTCAAGTAGTGTGTCAGAGAAAATAGCTCCATCGGTGATCTGAGTTACGGGCGCCTTTTCTTGGCTGCCGTACTCCCTCGTGCAAGCTTCAAGCGTTTTCTTCATTACGGCCGCCTGAGTTACGGACGAACCCAAGGACGGGCTCTTGTTTTACACCTGGCATTACGAACGGCAGTTTTGCGCTGTTTTAGGGTCACGGCCACCCCTTAGTTAGGTTGCTGCATTCGGGATCGCAGCCGTAACCGGGCCTGTTCCATCCGTACAACAGTGGCGAAAGTGTTCTGCAACTCAGTCTTGAACAGAATCCACAAGGAAAAACAGCTATCATGTTTTCAAAACCCCAACTTGAGCTGCACATTAAAGCTATAAGTAAACTTCTCTCAGTGTGTCCTCGTGATTACAGCAGTTGTACTGCCTGTCCTATTCGAATCGCTCCATCTAATCTTCAGCATATTCTGAGGGTAACCCATGGAAGGATGTCGGCACCTTGATTTGTTGAAGAACTACTGGAGAACTTGTAGCTTTGGTCATTGTCGTTGCGTTGTTCATGGTGGTTGCTACGACATCGTATTTGCTCTGTCTCACGGGAAGCAATCACATCGCGAGTAGTATACCTTACTGTCTATACGCCTCGAGCTTTGCGATCGCTGCGCCGCCTGCCGCTGCTTCTCCGCGGAGTTGACGGGATTAGCGCTGCGCGGCCCACAGGGGCTCATGCAGTGTTGGGGTTCTCTGTCGCTTCTTTTTGCCCTTCGAAGAGCTAAAAAAACTTGTTATGGTGACGTCTGTAAGTAAACAGTACGTTTAGGTCACTTCAAAAGCCGCTGCGTCTTGGTAGGGTGCTCAACCACCAACAACAGCTATCCAGAAAAGCGGCTCTGCGTCCTTCTAGGCCGCTGTTACGGGCGTCCGCGAATTGCAGCAGCATACCACCACTGTAACCTCCAAATACGTCCGGCACAAGTGAATTTTATTGTCGCCTCGTTTATGTCTGATACTGGCACAGTGAGAGGTGTGTTTTGTTTTGTAGCGCGGACAACGAATGCGCCTCATTACGAATATATGTGTCGTAAAAAAATATATTTCGGGGATGCGATTACCCAATACCTGATAATAACTTGTGCCTTTTATAAGAATATAAGCCACGCGAAAATGTTAAGTATATTCCCAGGCTCTGCGTCGTGAAAGATGTGCACTAGAACCAAGAAAAGTGAATTAAACCACTGAAAAATTAATGGTGTGCAAGTCCGAAGATTGATTGTCTGATTGTAGGGTTTTACGCGCCGACGCAACGCAGGCGATGAGGCGCGCCGTAGTGGAGGGCTCCGGATTAATTTAGACCACCTGGGGATCTTTAACGTGCGCCGAAATCTCGTCACACGGGCGTTTTTTGCTTTTCGCCTCCATCAGAAAAGCGACCGCCGCGGCCTGGAAGCAAGTCCGAAGAAACAAAATAGCTTGTACAGAAATGAAAAAAAAAACTCAGTGCAGCTTCTGAAATGCTAAAGACGTTCGTATAAACTTAAGCCATGTAGGACAACGAGACCAACTATAGTGTGCGAAATGCACTGATATTTTTCGAGACATGGGGAGGGGGGAGGGGAGGGGGACGCTTACGTATCGTTGTGTACGACTGCGGGGCGAAATCAAGGAAAGAACGTTTTAGTAATCACACACACAAGCTACTCGTTCACGTCACTCTAGTTTTTAGACTTCAACACCTGATCTTTCGGCGAACGCATTTTTTGAGGCATACAAGTTCAAAACTGATAAAAGGTGTCGTTAGAAGAGTGGGATATCCAATAAGGCCTTCTGATTTCCGTTTGTGCTAGATTCTGCAGGCTCCCTGCGTCATATGACTATGCTTCGAAGAAACGTTTAGTCGCGAACGGGCATTACTGTAGAAGCCCTTCTCCTGCCTGCTCGCGGAGGATATATGTAACATATATGAATGTTTGCGGGCGCTCAGGTCACGACAAGACGCCCTAGCATTTTTTTTTGCCGTGCGCTGATCCCGGGTATAATTTTGGATTATCCATCGCACTTATTTTGTAGAATGTTCGTGAAATTTATGTCCAGGGTAGCGATCAATATCTGAGGTATGATATTGGCAAGCATAACTGGCGTGCTGTAAGGTATGAGCGCTCCACTAGGTTATATAAGCGCGCAAAACTGATTTACATTGTAGTGTATAGCCATGGCATGACCATCTGGGGATATTATGCTTACGGAGACACTGTTAGTAAATTTCAGGGCAGCGGAATAACAATCATCTCCATATGCATATCCCGGTTTCGCCACGCCGACCTGTGACGCACACTTGGCGCTTGTACAGACCGAATGTACCAGACTAAGATCGCGTCACACACATTTACACTCTCGTAAACACACCACATTTGCGAACCGAGTGACTGCTCCACATAAATATGTATTTCCAACGCCTACAAACGGTAAATCTCAGTCGTGAACGGGCCCCGAAAGCAACAGTGGCCGTAGGGAGCGGGCCGGCGACTCCCGCGGCTGCTTTCGAAACGAGCCGCTAGGGGGATTTCAGTGTCGCTCCTACAGGCCGCGCTCGAGGCGTATAGCAGGCACGACTCTGACTTGCTTGGCGGCTTGCCAGGAGCTTAAGATTCGTGTGTCCAGCATCGCGCAGCAGATGTCACGTATCCAAAGACGATGCAGGGTGCTTTTCTTTGGCGAGGTTTATTGCAGCAAACTTCGGCACCGCGACAAATAAGGATTAATCCCAAACGGCGAAGAAACGGTCAACAAAGCCACACGCACAGGGGGTCGGCGGCGAATACAATGCCGCGGAATTCGCTCGGATCGCCTTTCTCTACAGTGTAAATGTTTTTGGCAACGTCGATTTAAATCAAGAACATTTAAGAACAGTATAGAGAAATGACCTCAAAGCAACACCGCGAGAAAAGATAACACCGCAGGCAAAAGCAAGATGATTAGAAGGCGCGAGCTAGAAGAAAATTGACAACATCGTGGCAATGAATTCTGGAGGATATTGAGAGAAAGGTATACTCTGAAAGGAGAAAAAACAACACGAGCAGAGCACTGCGGCAATGTGAGAAAGACAGCGACGATGATAATAGGAGGAGGAAGAGAGAACAGGAGAACAGCGCGATGAAGAGTTTGGTACAGCACGAGGGGAAAGGGGGAAACGAAGGACAACGTGGGGAAATATAACTTAACAACGTGAGGGTTCGAGCTAGTTGGTACTCCATAGTGAAAATTTAAAGCGCAACAAATTTAGACACAAGACGAATGACACAGGGACAAGCGCTACTTCCAAATGGAAATTTTATTTACGAAACAACATATAAATACTAAAAGGGGCAAGTCTGGCGCCGGATAATGAGAAAGAAAGGTGCGTGTCAGAAGGCGTGGATGTTCTTTTGCGGTGCGGGGTCCCCAAGACTACGTTGCCTGTTAAGAGGGTAGCCACCTACCTTAAGGACCATCGCCTATGTCTTGTACAGTGCGATAAGGAAGGTGGGTTCGGGGTGTTTCCTTACGCTAAGTTTTTTGCTAAAGCTCACGAAGCTATTGGTTCTGTCTTTCGTGTCTGTGACAATGTCTCGTTGTGCAAAGTTAAACGGGAAGCAAAGGATCTGTGCAGTCAGCTCAACCTCGGCGGTTTGGTTAAACAGACAGAGAGTAGCGCAAAATGGGCCTGGAAATGTTTTTCAGCGCTAAGACTCATAAAGTCGACACGCCCTTTAGAGTTATCGTGTCTGAAAGGCAGACACGGCAGAAATGTGTAGCGGGTTTCCTGCAGCGCAAATTGAACCTGTTGAATGTAGATGACCCTTTTGGTACAAGGAATTCGGGGCAGGTGGTTGAATATCTGAGAGAGAATTCGGCAGCTGGGTATAATGGGTTTTCTGTCGATGTTAAAGACTTATACTATCCTTGCTGCATGACCTGATTCTAACCTGGGTTGAAGATGCCATTTTTGCTTTTGGTGCAGTACCGTTTCAGACTTAATCTGGTTTTTCTGTTCAAGATTTTTTGGATTTACTGGGGCTCTACCTAAAATCAACGTATGTCCAGTGGGATGCTCACGTGTACATCCAAAAGCAAGGGGTCTGTAAAGGCTCATGCGTTGCCCCTGTTTTGAGCAACTTGGTGATGGCCCACCTTGACAGGTTAATTGCTGACAGGCTAAAGGAGACGACGGTTTTAAAAGTGTTCCGATATGTTGACGATTTCTTCGTGTTGGTTGGCAGTGACGTAGAGGCGTTTTCCCTAGATGTGGCACAAGCGTTGGCGATTTTTTAGGCATGTCTTAACCCCCTAAAGGTTACACACGAGGTCCCTAAGCAGTGCAGTCTCAAATTCTTGGACCTGAGACTTCAGTTCTCGGGAAAACACGTCTGTTGGATGCATGACCCCCGCAGCCGGAAGCCGCTACTGCCGTTCAGGTCTGCTCACACCAAACTGGTGAAACGAGCCATTGCCAGAAGCTGTCTCAACAGTGCCTTGGACAAAACATGCGAGCACCTTATGGAAACCAGTTTCCTTTTGCAAGTGCGTCGCCTAAGGTCGGCAGGTTACCCCGCAAACTTGGTTGTAGCGGTGGCCGACGCAATTCGTTCAAAGCAAAGACGGGCTGGCATCGGGCAAGGCGACCAAGGTAACCAGGCGACCCACCAACCTAACACGGTGGTGGTTGTTCCCTACCTACACGGCATTTCACACAATCTTAAAAAGATTGGTGGAAGGGTTGACGTCAAAGTTTTGATGTCTGCTCCGGAAAAACTGTCGCGGCTTTGCACTGTTACGTGCCCGGTTCCGAAAGAAAAGAAAAAGTGCGGGGTGAAGCACCAAAATCAGTACGTCGATTGCACTGCGGAAGTGGTGTATAAGCTCCCATTGTCTTGCCATAGGGCCTGCATTGGACAAACAGGACGGTGCCTTAATGAACGCCTCCGTGAGCATGCCAATCGAGCGAAAAAAGACACGGGCGGGAACCTCGCCAGTCATTGCCAGAACTGCAAGTGTTCGCCTCGATTTGATGAATGTACAGTCGTCTTTCGCGATCCCGATCAGCGCACACGGGAGATTGTGGAGGCGGCTGAGATACATCGTGTTGGCAAAGATTGTGTAAGCACGACCTCGGTATCGCTATCAGCAAAAGAGCTGGCCTTCCTGGGTACGCCCATGACATGAGGAGCGTGTGCGCGCATGTACAGTGCGCACATACTGTAGTTTAGGACGATGCGCACATGCACTTTTTTTTTGTATTTCCTCCTTTTTGTATTTATATGTTGTTTCGTAAATAAAATTTCCAGTTGGAAGTAGCGCTTGTCCCTGTGTCATTCGTCTTGTGTCTAAATTTGTTGCGCTTTAAATTTTCACAACGTGGGGAACTTCGTAAGATAAAAGAATAAGAGAGAAATAGCGCTAGGGGATGTTAGAAAGTACTGGAAGCTAGAGGAAAAAGTCCTGCTATATGGGAAAACAGTTTGGAAGATATTGAATGGTAAGAGGAGGGGCGGGACGTGGAGGTGTAATGGAAAAAAGATGCTTGTAGACGCTTGTATATCTGGGAAAACTATCAAACTACGACAGTACAAGTACGGGAAAAAGTTAAATAGATATCGGGGAATATTCAGGCGTTCCTATTCGCGAGATAGCAGATTTATAAGTGGATGTGAGCAAGAGAGAGTTGTAAGGAAGATCTTAACCAAAGCAGACATCACCTTGAACCGCACAATATGGCTATGTAGCGGTTTTCTACAAGATAGAAAATCCATCCTAATGAAGGACCGTCCAAATGCATTTGCGCTTTTAGGCTCCATCAGTGGCAGTCTTGACAGCAGGCTTCTTTGGTAGGTGAACCGCACCTCGACCCCTTAATGGGGCCCTGAAATAGGTTTTGCCGACACATGGGTGTTTGCACTTTCAGGTAAATGAATGTACTCGTAATTACCTCCTTCAATAATTTCGTTAAACCGGTGAGTATTACTGCAGTTATTGCAAATCAAAACACAGCATTTTTGCCCGCACCGCGATTCTCCCTCGTTTCGTCCACGTACTCCCTCCGCGCGAGTGTGACTGCCCATGATGCGTAGCTTCTTGGCGCCGTCTGCAAGAACAACCGGTGGCGGTCGTCGTCTTGCAATATTGTGCGCCCCAGCATACCTCTGTGGTGGGGTTTTCTGAGTTTCTGCATTCCGTTTGCGCCCTTTTTATCATTTTGCTTATGAATCCTGTACTCCGTTCACGGCTGGACACGGTGGTAGAAGGAATGAGCCTGGACTGTTTCGCTGCACACCACGCCGAAAGATAACGCGAAAAGAACGACGCTTGTCACCGCGCGTTCGCTGCGATTACATAGGTACATACATGGGTGGGTCAAAAATATTTGAGCAAATTACTCAAGAATTATCTCAAAATTTGTTGAGAGAGCACGGCATGGGTTCCGGATCGACGTCGTATTATATGTTGCTGAATTGGCCGCTCGCGTGCGCCAATGTAGAGTTTGGTCATGTTGGGATAACGCCATGCAACTGCGTACACAGGCAGTTGTAAAATTCCATGCCGTTGTTCCAATCGGTTCTACACATGTATAACCCTAACAGATAACAGCCAAAGGGTTAGACGGTACAACACAGGGGTTTTTTTTAGAGTGCGTCGTGCATTCCATTTTTGCCCCTCTCAATGCTTACTTTCAGGGAAACTTCTACATGAACCTGTGTTTATCGACTACTAGAGAGGTACACCGTAACAGATATTACCACAGACACCGAAAGAGTAGTGTGGGTTCTGGTACCGTGCACGCCTGCCTCTTTGTTCGACTGTGCACGCGTGTGATTGCTTTAAGGAATTATTCAACCCTCGCCTTTTGTGTGATTTGATTAATTGTACGGTTTAACGCGCCCACGCACCGCAGGCGATGAGGCGCGCCGTAGTGGAGGACTCCCTAATAATTTTTACCACCTAGGGATCACATTATACTTTTTTATACCTTTTTTGGCCAGAAAGGGTGTGACATAACTTAAAAAGGGTGTTGGGAGCCCATTACACCCTTTTTCTTGAATCTCAATACCTTTTTCTTAGCTCTGCACCTTTTTTTATGTGAAAAAAGGGTGTTTATCAACTACACCAACCATGGTTTTCCTTAATGTGTTGAAACGCTGTGGGAAATGTGTTCAGCTGTTCATTTAATAAGGCAATGCATGCATGTATAATGACACTGTAAAGAACAAGACTTACCCTCATACACTCCTCTACTCGTAAAAAATATTCAAAAGCAAATAAAAAGACTTCGTCTGCAATGATCGCTCGTTTTCATATACGGTATGTTCCATGCCATAAGTTGAGCTTTGGCACGTCAAATATCAATTTGAACATTTAAAATTAAAAAAAAATATTTATAGTTGTGTGGCAAAAAGGGTGTTAAAAGACGGCAACACTCTTGGCTTTCTGTTCGGTGTAGAAAAAAAATGTTGAGTTGCAAAAAAAAAAAGAACAGCGCAGCAGCGGATCTACCTATTTTCTTCCGGTGTCGCTAAGTTTTGCTACATTTTCTAGGCTTTGCGATGTTCTTCCTAAGTTAGGATAAGGCTGTTCTATTGCGTCCCCCACACTGACAGCGGATTCAAAAAGGAAACAAGCAATCCCGGGCCCCAACTATGCTGTTTCTCCAGCCTTGCATCACCATTGCAAGCTGCGCCAATTCTTTTTGCGGTTTGGAATAGAAAAAAGACTAGTACCTTTTAAATGGTGTAGTAAAAGGTGCGTATGCGCTTGCGCCTTCTACGATAACACTCTAACAGGCTACAAAGCCGGCATCACTGGTATATTACCTTATCTGCAGTGGTGCACCATTTACAGGGAGCGCAGTTCGTTTTCTCGGTCTTGTTTTGCTAACGCCACCAAAGCTATTTCAAGATTAAAGAGCTTTACTTGTTATAAATTACGCCAATTTATGTTCTCTAAAACATCGTGAGGTACAAAACATACTCCGTTTGTACAAAATGTTCGGTCCACCCGTGTAAACGGGCATGAAATACCTGCAAAGCTGGAGGTCTCTTAAACCCTTTTTCTTACACCCTTGTTTACACCTTTTTGGGGAAAACAGTGTTAAAATATTAAACACCCTTCTTGAAGGCTGTTGAGATGGCGGGGAATATTTGCCTGGTAGGTAATAAAACTTTATGCCTTATTGAACATAATAACTACCTCTCGATTAAAACGTTTTTTTGCAGATCCGCATGCTGATTTGTATATGCTTACATTAAAATAAATTTTTCCGAAATTAGCGCTAAAATAACTTATTTTCCCGATAAGCCCAGCGGCTGTATTGGAGGACTTCACTCTGCTTGATATAAAAGCATGAAGAGCAGATGTATTTCAAAGTATGTACCTGCTGTCCCCACGCATCCAGTTGGTTTTTTTGCACAATTCATTTGATGGTCAAGTGTGACATGTGCATGTAGAATGTGTCTATCGGATGCTGCGCTCTCGACCCTCCCACATAATCATGCGTAGGTCAGCTGCCCACACCCTTATTTTAGGGTGTTGAGCAACCTTACACAATTTTTAAGAGTGTTCACACGAACACCTTTTTTTTCATCTTTACACGCTTTTTTAGCCAAAGCACCTTTTAAATGTGTTTGCCATGGGGCAAGATTCGTACACCCTTTCCGGCCAGAAAGGGTGAAAGAAAGTTTAGTTTGGTCTTCAACTTTCGCCGAAATCTCGTACACACAGTCGTTTTTACATTTCGCCTCCATCAGAAAAGCGCCCGCCGCGGAAAGGACATGAACCCGCGTCCTCGTGCTCTGCAGCACAACGCCTGAACCACTACAATCCGGCCATTGCTCTCGTGCTTCGTTTTACTTTCGGAGCATCGTACGGTATGTTGGAGTTAACCGCACGTTGTAAATGGGACCCTCCCCTAACTTGCATTACTTCAGCTTACACGTTGCCTTTCTTTCACAGTGCCAGCTAGTTTGCTGCACCTTTTGCTCCAAATCTACCTTGCCATTGGAGTGTACGCACTTGTTAGGGGAGCGCCAACGACCAAGTTGAATGTGACGGCGTGGGTCGCTGTAATTTGGCCAGGCAGGCTGCCCGCACAGGGATTTCGACGGCACTGGCAACCAACGACAGTCGGTACGACCAGCACCTCCGCAAAGTGTACTTCTAGCCCTCCCGACAATCCTCTTCATTTGGCTCCTCCCAAACGAATTGCCCTTTACACTAACGCTACACCCAATCGCGCACATATCTACTCTTTTCATCAACAAAATGACGTCTCTCCGCATCCATTGCCGCAGTCATTCACCCATCACGCATAAAACCCATACGGCCCCCCGACAGAACTTCTCGTGAGCTTGTTCAGTAGCTATCACCATGACGGTCCTTTCAGGCGATGGCCTACCACTCTCCAACGCAATACTGTACCGGGAACGAAGCCGCTACGTATCCTCAGACCGTAACAGGAGTATGCTCGGAGCTGCTAGGGCGCGCCCTTTTTTTCCAACTTTGGAGCTTCCTGTGCCTTTGCTAGTACACTGCTTTTATGTGCTCCCGTGTTTCCCGGTGTCTGTAAAGCTCCCGTCCTTCAAAGCACCAGGTGTATCTTTTTCAGCCCTTTAACTCGACAGTAGCAAAGGAGAACGAGCCATGCCACAAGGCATTGACGCGAACCCCTCGCTAAGTTTACTATTTTCCCAGTTTGCGAGGAAGGCATATTTTCTTTGAAAATGAATTTGACGGGAGACAGGTCGTCAAGTTCGAGTACCACAATTGAATAATGAATGCAGCTGGCAGCTCAGTTACCCTAGCTGTTTAGATTATGCAGCTCATTTCTGTTTTTTTTCTGTTCAGGCCGCTTGGTTTTACGCAGAGTTCAAAAGGTGCATAGCCTGAGCCACACATTTCTTGTCTTGCGAGCAGAAGGGCGGATAATTTGTGAGAGAGTTTTGTATTTTTCCCAGCAAGTGCGCCAGAGGGCGCCGAAAGGGGCCAAGGGGGACCATCTCACCCTAATTGTTCTGGGTAATACCTGTTTTAAAGCGTTCTAGGCATGGTTTGCTCTGTTGGGTAGAGTTACGCTAACTGGGAAGTTATTCGAGGGGTAAAAGTATAGATGGCTGTTGTTGAGGCGCGCCAGTGTTTATGGAGATGTGCTGTGCAAAGTTGCAGTGGGCAGCTTACATTAGCGCCGTGACGTCGAGTATCGCTGCTGCTTCGGGGATACGCCAGCGGGAGGAAGGCCAGCCTTTGCAATGGGCGACGCGAGTTCTTAAAATGAAGAGAGTACACTAAGAGCGCATGGAATATTCGGTACGGGGCGGGATTACAGGCGACGCACAATCTGGGGACACGGACCACCCAAGGTTTCCTCGTTTAGCGCTCCAAGTTTCTTAGTTTAGTTATACCTTCTTGTGGTCTGTGAATTGTCGCGGTTTGGTGAGCTTGTGTAAGAGAATGCGTCTACGAGTACCAGGGTGAGAGAAGTTTGTTCACATGGCTTTTCTACAGAAACGTAGGATTCATTGTTGTGGCCAATCAGGAGTCTGGTACCACCGCCACTCTATTTGTTTTCACGCATCCTTAAGAAGTGGTTATTGTGTGAAAAAACTGAAGTGTTTGGTGTTTTTGGGCAATGTACAGACGAGGGGCAGTAAAACCAGGAGAGCGAAGGAGGATGGATGCCGGCAGAGCGCCAGATATCAGAAATGTTTCAATACGAGCATTTGAGTCTTATTCTGTTTTCATGTATATAGTGTAATATTTTAGTTTATGTTCCTTAGAATGCAATTAAATATCATCGCCAGTAAATAAACAAGGTAATCCTGTGACCTTAATAATACTCTAATATATTTATCGCCTTATCGAACAAGCTACCCCAGCTGCCAGGACAACACCACTCGCTACAGCATAGAAGACAAGTTGGAGCCATTGGAAGTCGCACGGATCTTTAAAAAAATCGTGTCAAGAAGGAAGACGATAAAGCGGTTCTGGTTTGCCGGGAGGGAGCCCTATGCAGGAAGGTGTCTTTTGACTATGATCCTCTCGAATTCAGAACACTTTTGAAGTGGCTAAACGTTTTCGCACCGTGGGGTAGTTGCGGTGACACCACCCGCTGGTGGTACGCGGACCACCCAAAAATACATTTGCATCAATTTGGCATTAAAGTGCGCGTAGCTTGCATTACTGGTGCAAGGCTATAGATACAGCGGAGCTGATAGGCACCTTGCTCGTCCTGTCCTTTCGAGTTTTTTTTTAAGATTTGCATGGCAATCCTAAGGTTTTCCAGCCTTTTTGAGCCAAATACCCCGCCCTGCCTTACAAGGGCTTCCGCTTTGCCAAGTAATCACGCAGTCTTATCGGGCTTTAGTCACATTTACTACATGACGTAATCGGGGTCTTTGGCTCGCCGCCGTTGCTTTAGCGCCGCCTCTTGGGCTCCCCCTGCCGGGTCCACACTGCGTCGACGATCGTACTCTCGCTTAGCAGCGCGAAGCGATCCCCGGTAAGCCGCTGCCTCCCCTGAAGTGCGAATCTTCTTCGGCCCCAATCGCTACTAACGGCAGACCACCGCTGTACACAAGCCTTTATACCATGTGTTGCGCAGGGACGTCACAGCCTAATGTGCGCAGGTATACATCCTTCGAAGCATATCCTATGAAAATAAACGGCGACATGTGCGTCCGCGCTCCATCACTAGCATTAAATAACAAAGAAATGTCATTCTTAGAAGACAGCATGCAATCGTATCACTCAGCGGTTTGACCGCTATTTCATATAGGGGTTTGACCGCTAAATCAAACTCCTATTTGCGGTTTGATTTGTACCTCCAATACATGCGCGCTACTTAGGTCTGCCCCGATTGTTCTTTCGGGCTTCCGGAGATGTTTCGTTACGCTATCAGCTATGTTGTACTTGTGAATACAAGTTATATCCACACCAGTTACACTCATTACCTTGATTACACCTTAAAAAATCACGCCATATCCACGGAATGAATGATGACAAGTGGGGCTAAGCTCGAGAGGGGGAGATCATCGGTAACCGTAACTCTCCCGTGAAAGTTCTCCCATTACATCATTAGAAAGACTTAAGACTGTGTGCGTACATTGTACAAATCAACTTTTATTTTCGGAGTCAATGCTCTCAGGCCCAGACCTGGTGAAAGACCCCGCGCCATCGAGGACTACCCCGCACCTCCACCAGAATTTGTCACGTAGGATGGGACACAACGGTAAAGAAAGAACTTTTATTTAGGGCGAACTTGTGCCCGAACAAGACGAGAGGAAACGAGCAAAGGTCCTTGCGTCTCGTTCGATCTCCGAGAACGACTGCCTGTGTTCGTGGCGTGATCTCTTGCGTGATCTCCCCCTCGCAGTGCACGTGCGCTCGCGCCTCCGTTGGCGAACACAGACAAGCTCGCGCTCCCGGTGCCGAGTTTGCGCTGCCGGTTGCAGCCGGTTCTTGCGCGTGCAACGCGGCCCACTTTGCGACATCTCCGAAAGCATGCGGTGGTCACGTACAACGAGACACAAGGGATGGACAGACCCATGGCTTTAGGAGCTTCGCCCCTAAAAGTCGTGCATGAATAAGCGCGGTTTTCTTCGAATAAACAGTAGGTGGGTGGCGCCTGTATGCATCTTGTCGTCTCGTCCGCGTATGTTCAGCGCCACGTTTCCTTTTTCTTTCTACCTACGTTCTTTAGAAGACCAAGCATGATGGCCTCCGCTGGCACTGTGCGCCACGAGCTCTCGGGTGTAGGTGTGTTTGCTTCGTAGCCCGCACGTAGCCGACGGAGAAACTTGCAGGCGAACCAACGTCGCAGAACGTTTTATTCCGAGACTGAACGCAAGTTAACCTAACACCCCGACGAGCGACAGCTGCGCTCGCAGAAGCAAAAGGGGCTTGCACACGTTTTTTATGGTCTTGGCAGCGCAGGGCACCACGAAGACTAACTGCTTTCCTTTTCAAGCTCTGGAGTCTTAAGCCTCGCCTGCGCTTAGAGCCGCGACGTCCTCGCACTGGTTTCGTGTTCTTGTAGTTTTATTAATTTTTTTAGAACCCTTTGATTCAATGCACGTTTTCCATAAGTGAACCTGTAGTTATTGGGCCATCTGCACCCCACAACGCCTGGTGTTTTTCCCCAGAGGGCACATAAGGCATGGGCTTCAATATAAAACTACGGGCAGCTGCTAGGAGAAGAGAGCACAACGACAGGTTCTCTCGCGCATGTTTCGTTTTTGGAATAGCTAGACTGCATGCTCGCGAAAGTAAATGTCGTAAGACGGCTTCGTATTGGCAGCTTCAACTTTTTGCTGAATCTCGTTAGAACAGCTGTTGCGTGTTACAAGCAAGAACACCACGCTACTGAAGAACACCCAATTAAAGCCGAAACACTATCTCGCTGTGCTTAAAAACAGCCTTGTATTGTGGAATCAACTTATCGTGACAAGACGTTTTTGTCAGCTGAAGTAGACTTCTTATTATTGTGCTGTATAACAAGATGCGATAATGTATTCGTTCGTTTTACTCGGCCAGGGGTGAATATTTTGTTATGTTCTTGAACGCTTCTCCGGGATGATTTATAGGCCAATGTCAGGCTGCCTAGCCAGCCCACAAGATCCTTCAGGTTTCGGCAGAAAATAAAAGTAATTACAATTAGTATTTGGCTCATAATTAGTAGTTTCCGTTTCAGAGGCAGCAGTTCCCGACAGAATCATTCTGTTCGTTTTTTTCTTTATGTCCGTGTCTACGTACATATCTACGATATTATTTCTCCTGCGGTAACGCACAGCTGTAAAGGATATCTAGCAGTAACAAAGACACTTAAAGCATTGAGGAAATTTTTTCGAGAAGCCGTCTCAGTGAAGAATTCCCGAAAAAACCATTATTCGCTTGTCTCTGAACAGAAAATGTATAGTAACCTCCGAAATACCTTAAAATTTAGTCATTGGTTTAAAGCAATGAAGGCCCTAATTAACCCCCCGTAAAAACTGCAACCTTTCTTGCAGCTTTTATTGGTCATTGTACGTGCAAATCATTTCAAATAAAAATCATAAGGAATCTACCCAGCGCTAAACCGCCGGCTTGCACGGCAAATCGCCCCTATGGAAAGTGGCGGCTGCAAAAACGCAGGAACTTTTTTTTTGTGTGGAGTTTGTTCGCTTTAGCATGCTTTAGAATCCTGTAACGTTTTGAAATTTAAACTTCCAGGACCATGGGCCACTGTGAAGCACAGTGGGCCAGTTTTCTGCCCAAAAACGCCAAGTTCACCAGGTATTTCAAACAGACCTTTTCAAATTATTTTTTTTCTTTGCATTGTTGGGAGATACCAATTGGTTCTTTATTAAACGTGCATTTTGAAAGATTGCCAGATTTCTGCATCCGCAGAGAAGGCAATATTAAACAGAAGAATATATGTAAAATATCTAACAGAAGAAATGTGCATGAAGAGATGAAGTGAGCAATTCACACAGTTTTGATGGTGTACTGGAACCTCAAAATGCTGGCGGAAGTTATGCCTTCTGTTTTTTTTATTTTTGTGTTTTGTGTTCAAACGTTTGTCGAACCGGAAAAATATGGGTTCAGTTACGGCTCTCCTTTGGGTGACTTCATTTTGTTCCGGTTCAGTTCCGGTTGGACTAAATCATCTACCGACCCGGTTCGCGAACCGGTTCGAAATTTGGTTCGACGACTTGAATTAGAAGCAAAGGAAAAAAATATATTCAGTTGTTTAAAATGACCGTAAAAATGCATTACAAATTCAAAATACGGCTTTTTACCTGTAGCAGTGAGGAAATTCCAAAGTCCCCATTAAAAATTTGTCCAGGTACTAGGTGAAACAGGCGAAGTAATGACAATTTATCAGCCACTTTCTCGTCCAACGCTTATGTCGACTTGGGGACTAGTTTAAGGTTTCTTGAAAGATTTGCAGGTGTGTCCGGACGACATTTTTAATTTTGACGCAACATTTGTACATACCTTCTTGTGCACACAGATTATCTAAAATAATTGTCTGTAATAAAGAAACGTTCCATTTGTAAAAGATACACCAAAGCTGGCTCATGCCAAAAACACGTTGGAAAAATCGCGGGAAATTCGAAACCTTTAATTTGGTGAAACAGTAGCTATTGTAGCAATCGCCAGAGATTTTATTTCCTGTTTATATTTTTCATTTTGAAAATGAGTAAACGTATTGATTTTTTATATCAATAAGCAATCTTTTGGGAGGTATGAGTTCATATCTTTCTTATAAAGCAGCAAACGAACACTTGTAAAATCATTTCTTTCCATCTAAATAGTGACGTTGCATGAGGTATCACCGATGTCGCCCTTCCTGAGGATTGTCGGCAAGGCAGGGCAAAAGCACGCTGGGTTTTTGCCGGTTTGGAGGTGGTGAGGTGTTGTGGACTTCATTTTCTTCCTATATGCCTTAGCCTACCGTAAAAACACCGCGCCTTAAATTTCAGGAAACTTGCAAGACAAGAGATATGCGTAACAAAGATTTTCACGGTGAATCCGTCGCGGTACAGCGGCGGATTTTTAGTTTTGTTCAATAAAACTAACATTTGTTGAGCACTTGTGCGTACCTAATGATCTAAGTGGCCCTGTATGTCTCATTGGTGTTTACCGAAAACTTTACTACACAGTTGGTATTGTCACGTCTGGTGATGCATAATGCGATTAGAATTGGTAGACTTGGTTCTCTGTACGAACACCCACTAACGGCTACCTAAAAGAAACGAATATAGTTTTGTAAGCAAAGCGAGAATGTCATACGCAGAGAGCGTCAAAGTGTACCATTGAGAATCTGTAACCTTAAAAATAATAAACAATAGAAGTAGGACAGTGCGATACTACAGCGATGGCTGATCTGGTTAACTAACAAGAATGGCTTTCCGAGGCTACCAGGCAGGCGAGATTTTTTAGAGGCCTACTGGAACAAATCACCCAATTTTAAGAAAAAAAACAATGTTGAAAATCGACCTAGTGTCCATCCATCCGTCTGCAAAGGAAGAGAGCTATTAACTATCACATCAATTACCGGTACCATATATTCACAAAAGAGTTCCAGGCATGGCTTTTGACTCTTGCATCTTCAGCTTCAACACATCCAGCCACAATAAAAAGCTGCAGTGCGGTAGAAGAGCCAGAAAAGAACAGCCATTATGCAGGGCTGTGCGATATGCAGCTCAGCAGGCTCTTGGCGGCGGGGAGTAAAGCTAGTCTGCATTATTGTTTTAAAAGTTGTGGGTATTTTTTCAGAACAACATAACATGGAAAGTTTATATAAAAAAACAGGGCATGACTAGAATCATATCAGCCTGAAAACCACGCTCTTCTTTTCGCGATTGTAAAGTTTTGCGGATCTACACCTATATTTTTGCTAGCTTGTCTGCAGTGATTTATGAATTAAAATTCAGCTTCTCTAATTTTGTTGTTTCAGATAAACAGCAAATCATATGTGAACTGCGTGTTCAAGGGATGGCACGAGCACATCGGCCGCAGGAATGCGATGAGTTGTATAACAAGCACTGCATAATTTCTAAGTGCCAAATTGATGATGACACTTGCTCCGACCGAGACCTGCGTAAGCGAGGAAGAAACAGAACCACTTGTCCAGCTGTTTAATATCAAGAGCGTCGGAACAAAAGTTATCATTCAACATTGGTTTGCACGTTTAAATAAACTATGGAAAATTCAAAAATTATGTACAGTACTTGCGGCCCCCAAAACAAACCTAATGTTTTATTTACACATCCAAAACAAGAAATTGGCTCCAATCCACGCTGTGAAGGTGGTTGTAAAGCAAAGCTTTAAATGACACCCGCAACAATTGCCCATGCGACGTCACTTCAATACACACTAGTAGCTCTACAAATAGTGAAACCAGATATTCTGCCGGCCATTACCTGGAATTCGCGGAGGTGGCGTTCACAACGCAGCAACAGCGCCGGCTACGGCCGGTCTACTGTGGCGGGTGAACCGGCCGTGACTCGGGATAAAGAACACGGAGAGCAGCATCTTTCGAAGGGTGAGACAGTGGAACCTAGCCGTCTCGGGGCTAAACCACCGCGAGACACAAGCGCAGACACTGAAACAATTCGGTCTGTGAGCTTAGTGATTACCATTTATACCGATTTAGACTAGTTGTTTTAGTAAGTTTGAGAATTCCGAGGAAGCTGAGAAAACTTTTACAATCGCTATTTATCAGAACCAGTTCCTCGTTTCGTGTTTTGTAATACCTATTAAAACACAACCGAATTGGTATTCATCAATTTAGAAAACAGAGTCCCATTCGTGGCAAGCAGTGCAAAAAGGTAGCGTTTCCCTAGTAGCCAAATGTCTGTATGTGGTTTGGATATTTTGTTTTCCCGCCCTAAAAAGCAATCCTTAACGTATGTTTGTCGTATGACCACTTAATTCCGTCGGGTGTGGGTTACTGTGGAAATGCTGTCGAACAAGGAATCAAGCTGTGCGAAGGCAGCGCGCAATGAATGTGAGCTTCGCCAAAACAGGCCCAAAACAACCATCGCTAAAGCAGACGACAAAGCTGTACCGCCGACACCGCCGCCGGCGAGCAGGCACTCCCGCGCGGGAACGTTGGATAAATTCGCCGCGCCATTTACAGTGTGCGCTATGAGTAAAACCCTCAGCCTCCCCCTCCCTCCCCCCTGCCACTGCATCCACTGCATTGGGAGTTTGTTGTCCCGCACGCCACGGAAGAACCGTTCGCTGGTAGAGCTACAAAGCTTTGGTTTAAAAGCTACATTTAATGCATTGGCGTTCGCATGAAATGGGGTCAGGCATATGGCATGATTACTTTGAATTCAGCTTGAATTGGACAACGTAAAAAGCTGTTATCGGAAATGCGGTTAGGTGAGTTAATGATACCGGGAAAAATTATTCGTGAATCGATACCGCGTCGCGCACGAGTGAAGTGAAGGTTAAAGAATAAACTGCTGATGTACGCAAAACATCACGGTCATAGGGACGACAAAGGAGACGGATTCGTTTTTTCTGCCATGAATTGAATTTGAATAATTTCTTTTTTATCCGGATACCAGACAATTTAAGTACTAACCAGAACCGGACGAATTAGTTTTCCGCACATTAGTAATTTACACACTAGCATTCGGGATGGCGCTGCAGAACAGAATTCAGCTCTTACCGAGGAAGCAGAGTTTACTGCACCGTAGGCCAGCGACATTCTTACACGCATTATCATGGATGCGGTAGAAGTCGGAGGTGCAATAGTTAGGGAGAATGTTGGTAAACTTTCACAGGATACGAAAGATTTAATTAAAAACGCCAAAGCATGATAATATCCGCCCCACTTGACGGAATAAAACTTTTGGGGGTGCGAAGTTAACCAATATCCGTAAGAGAGATGACATACGGAAGTATAAAATGGACAGGATCGAATAGGCTGTAAAGAACGGAGGGAGCCTGAAAGTAGTGATGAGGCGTTTAGGCGAGGGGGAAATACGATGTATGCACTTAAAGGCAAGCAAGGCAATGTCATCACCAATAGGGATAAAATGGTCATAGTTGCGGAGGAGTTCTATAGAGATCTATAGGACATCCAGGATAATGCTGAACGAGAAAGTAGCTCAGAGGAGATTGATATCCAACCAGTAACTACAGAAGAAGTGGATAAGGCTTTGAATGAAATGCAAGGGGGCAAAACACCTGGTGAGGATCGGATAGCAGCAGACCTGTTGAAGGACGGCGGAGAAATTGCACTTGTAAAACGGGCAAACATGTATACGCAATTCCTAATGACCGCAAGTGTACCGCAATCTTGGAAGAACGTGAACATGATCCTAATCCCCAAGAAAGGTGACTTGAAGGATTGCAAAAATTACAGGCCGATCATCTTTAAAGTTGCTTACCAATGTACATATCAAGGTAATCACTCACCGAATTTATTTCACTTTTGATTTCAACAAGCAGGGTTTCGTGAAGGCTGTTCAACGATGACCATATTCACACGACCAATCAAGTGACAGAGAAGGGTGCAGAGTGTACTCAACCCCTATCTATAGCCTTCATAGTTATCGAGAAAGCATTTTACTCGGTCGAAACCTCACCATTCATACGGGCATTGCGGTATCAGGCTATAGACATGCATTACGTGAGAATTCTAGTGCATTCACAGCTGCCATCGTGCTCCACAAGGAGAGCAGTAAAATACCTATAAGGAAGGGTGTCAGAGAGACACAATCTCTCCAATGTTATGTACAGCATGTTTACAAGAGGTATTAAGAAGAGTGGGTTGGGAACAGGTGGGCTAAAGGTTACTGGAGAATACCTCAGTAACCTCAGATTTACTGGTTCCGTTGCCTCAATAAGTAACTCGGGGGACGAATTGCAAAGCATGCTTACCGCACTGGACAAACAGAGTAGAACCGTGGTTGTGCAAATTACTATACAGAAAACTACAGTAATGCGCAATAGCATCGTAAGAGTACAGCGGTTGGGTAAGGTGGCGAGGCAGTGGAAGTGGTAAGCGAATATACCTACTTAGGCCTCGGATCCCAATCATGGAGCAGACATAATGAGAAGGATAAGAATAGGGTGGGCTGCATTCGCCAAGCATACTGATATAATGAATGGTAGCCTACCATGGTCCCTGAAGAAGCACGTGTATAACAGCTGCATCTTACCGGTACTCACCTACGGGGCAGAAAGTTGAAAGGTAACTAAAAGGGTTCAGCTTAAATTGAGGACGACTCAGCGAGCGATGGAACAGAAGATGATAGGTGTAACATTAAGGGACAAGAAGGGAGCGGAGTGGGTCAGGGAAAAAAAATCAAGCCATATCCACGGAATGAATGATGATAAGTAGGGCGAAGCTCGAGAGGGGGAGATCATCGGTAACCGTAACTCTCCCGTGAAAGTTAGCCCATTACATCATTAAGAAAGACGTAAGACTGTGTGCGTACATTGTACAAATCAACTTTTATTTTCGGAGTCAATGCTCCCAGGCCCAGACCTGGTGAAAGACCCCGCGCCATCGAGGACTACCACGCACCTCACCAGAATTTGTCACGTAGGATGGGACACAACGGTAAAGAAAGAACTTCTATTTAGGGCGAACTTGTGCCCGAACAAGACGAGAGCAAACGAGCAAAGGTCCTTGCGTCTCGTTCGATCTCCGAGAACGACTGCCTGCGTTCGTGGCGTGATCTCTTTCGTGATCTCCCCCTCGCAGTGCACGTGCGCTCGCGCCTCCGTTGGCGAACACAGACAAGATCGCGCTCCCGGTGCCGAGTTTGCGCTGCCGGTTGCAGCCGGTTCTTGCGCGTGCAACGCGGCCCACTTTGCGACATCTCCGAAAGCATGCGGTGGTCACGTACAACGAGACACAACGGATGGACAGACCCATGGCTTTAGGAGCTTCGCCCCTAAAAACGCTTGTTAAGGACATATAAGTAAAAATTAAGAAAAGAAATGGGTGTGGGCAGGGCATGTAATATGAAGTCACTATAACCGTTGGTCATTAAAGGTAGCAGAGTAGATACCTAGAGAGGGCAAGCGTGGGAGGGTGTGGCAGAAGGTTGGATGGCCAGAAGAAATCAAGAAGTTTGCGGCAATAAATTGCTCGGAGTTAGCACAGGACCGGCATCTATGGGAGAGGTATTTGCCCTGCAGTGCGCCTAGATAGGCTGGTTTTGATGAGGAGGATGATGATGATAGTAACGATGATGAAATTGGTACTTCGGTTTCCTGTGGTGGTGTGAGAGTGCTTCACAGGTAGGGGTTTTAAATAGATTTGGTGCCCATTAAACTGAGTAGTAAAAATCACGCTAAAATTATTAAATCTTTTGTAGTAAAGTATGCTCGTAGTAAAAATCACGCCAGTAAATTTATAGTCCGAAACCTTTTGGAGTAGAGGTTGATCAAATAAGTAGTTCGAAACTGAAGTTTGTGTTGTGGTATTGAAGGGCAATGGGATCTTTTACGCAAATTGCCATTCATCTGCTATCAATCACACCAGAGTACAAAGCACTAAACGAGTCATTAAGGAGGTGGTGGTCCATGCCACGGTGGCCGCATTTCTAATACAGGCTAAAAGCAAAAACGCTCGTGTGTTCGACCTTCGGGCGCATGCTAAAGATTAATGCGGACGAGTCTGCTACGCCGCTCTTCAACTGTGCAGCGTCGGTGCGTTGAACCTCTTGGTCAGTCCAGGAGGTGACCTTGAAGGGAGTTAATGGCTGCACAAAACACGATGAATGGCGCAGAGGTGTAGTTTACAGGTACTGGTTTTTGGAAAGTCATTAAGAAATGTCAGAAACAACAAAAGACCAAGAACAGATCCTTGTGGTACCCCCGATGTGACGGCAACTAAATGGGAGTTAGCCGAGTGAACGAAAACCTACTGGGACCCATTATACAAAAAGTGTGCAGTTATATCTACTACACTGGAATTTTTTAGTGTAGTGCTGCGTTTTTAAGCACCTTACAGTGGAGAAGATTGTTGAACGCTTTTACGAAGTTAATGAATAATACGTCCACCTGGTTGCCGGATTCACGACCTAATGAAATGTTGTGGGTGAATTCCCTAAGCTGACTTAACATGCCAAATCTCATTCAGAAATTGTGATGCAGATTGGATAAAACTTTACGAGCTTCCAGAAAGTCCTATTTGAATTTATATATTATGTGCTCCACCAGCTTGCCATTATGCGATGTTAGCGCTTTGGTGACCATAGATCCACAAAGTCTGCTTATCATCAGGCCTATAAATCGGCCGTACCTCAGCTAACTTACAGGCGGAAGGGAAGAAACGGGAGGATAAAGGCCTTTGAAATATAATGTTAAGGTTTCGGGATGACCATAACAAATATTGACTTAAAAATAAATTTAAAATCCCGTCAGGACCGTGTCTTTCTTATGCGTCAAAGTTCAAAACAGGATTCAAAACACTCGATTAGTGATAGTTGCATGAGAAATTTGGCTCATATTGGAAGGAGCGATACAAGAAGAAATAACTTAATGATCAACCGGAAATACAGAGTCGTAGGGTGTATTAAACATCAAGATTTTCTCCAATGTATTAAAAGTGGGCATTTTCCCGTCATCATTAACGGTTTCACCGTTAATTAAGAATGAGGAGGAGAGTAACTACTTCGGATAACTGATGTTTAGAATTTACTAGGGATACGTTTTAGTAAGGAGCGTGGTTAAATGCTTTTTTGAAGTCATCATTTCGGCAAGTCGTTTTTTAGATTCATCGAAGGTGTTTACGCTATCGGTTTTATCAGGGTTCTTGGTACGCCTCAGCCTTCGCACTAGACGACGTATGTGAAAATATCGCGCATACAAGAAAGTTTCATGTTTGGTTTTTTTGTTTTTAGTGGAACAAAGTTACAATACAGCATATTACAAAATTTGCAAATACGTTACAGGGGCGTCAAAATCGCCATTACTGCTTATGGAGTTGAACGGAGAGAAAGCATCAGCAGGGGAAACAAAAATTAACGTATAGTTAGCACGATTAAAAGCTGGGAAAGTTCTGAACAAGTACTAGGTTTTGAACTCATGATGGGAGGGAGTCTCGATGACCAGCTTCGTCAGATGGTCCACCTTATGACCATCGATGACCACCTTCGGTAGTTTCACATCTAAATCCTTCGTCCACAATGCAAAAATTTACAAATATTAGGACCAGAAGTGCGTCCAGTCGGGTGGCATCACTAACCAGTTGCACTAGGTCACACGACAGAGAAAAAAGAATTCCCCCGCACCTCCCCGAAGGGAAGCGTGCAGAAATGCGAATGCATTGGGTGCACCGATGAGTGTGTTGCGAGTAATGGCGTAATTAGTGATGAGAGTGTGAACGTAATCATTTATTCATCAGCACCTGTTTGTGTTATCATTGTACCTGACGGGCACAGTCACTGCCTTGTGATCGCTAAAGTGCACGGTCAAAGGGTCTTTGAGAAGCATACGCGCGTCACAGTTTCGCGTAAAGACCAGATCAATGCAACTCCCGTGAATGGTAGTGGGGCACGTTTTTTCTCACCCGTTGACCAGAGACTCGTCGCACGAGGCACACACCAGGTACGACCTGAACGGCTCCAGACGAGGGTTGTCACAGACCGCGATGATGGCGTCACCGTTCTCATCACCTCCTCTTCCAAACTCGTTCCAAAGAACCCGAAGCGCGTTCAAACGACTAGACTCATTCTTGATGTTCCCGAGCGCATAACGCATTCGGCATTACGCGCTCTTCGCTTCGCAGACTTTTCTTCTTCTTCTCCAACCGATGATGATGACGTGGAAGCAACTGCAGTGACGTCACCGCCAGGGAGAGGCGTAATGCTCACGTTGCATTGTGTGAACCCCCGACTAAGAAATGCATTCGCATTTACGACGACGACGACGACGAAGGCAGAACTACGAGGCGCGCGCTCACGTGCACTCGCGCTGGAGGAATGCAGGCGCACGCCGGCCAACGGAGCAAGACAACCCCCGGCTAATAAATGCATTCGCATTTAAAATTTATTACCTCTCGGCCGATGCCACGGTAGCGAACGGGATACGCCAGATATGGCCAATGAATTCTGCGGGCACTGAATCTCCCGTACAGATAATTTTTTTTATTGGGTCAATTTCCATCGGCGATGGAGGAGGAGAAGGAAAAAGCCGTGCGAACAGCTTGACAAGCCCTATCCCCCCTCCTGGCTACAGCGATTGGCATAGCACTAACAACAACAACAACAATAATAAAAAAAATAAAACGAAACCAACTGTTCAATACGCAATATACAAAATAACAACCAAAAATAGCAGTTAATACATTATACATAGTCATGCAAACAAAAGTCATGGGCACATGGAACAATAATAAGCAAAAGAAATAAACAGTATACATAGCAATATTAATTTGGCGTTGTGGTAAATCGTACCATGGCAACGTAATACAACTTCTATATACGCGCTAATTATCCATAAAAGGTTTTATATTAGATGAGTTATATTATATTAGATGAATAAATATATTAGATGAACCCATATTGTGGTTATCAATGTGACGAGAGAGACTGTGTATTGGTTAGAAGGAGTTGCCAAGTGGTTGGTGGCAGTCAGAAACCATAAGTCGATGCTTAAGTAAAGCTTGCACCATACCGATTCAACATCTAGAGTGGTTGTCAAAACAGTATACTTGAAGTCCGACCTAAACAGTAAAGCCACATTCACTGCTTTGACATTGGGTCGATCACTGAGAACTAGGACGTACCCTGTTGGAGTTATCCCGGAGTCATACGTTCCTTCATGTAGCCAAAATTGAGTTACACCTACAATGTGAGGGGAAAGCGTTGATACAAAAAAAACCAAGTTAGGAAATGTTTAAGTGTGCTTCTAACGTAAACATTCAAAAGTATATGATCATCATATTGGTGGATGCGCAGTCAGTGACAGGGCAATGGTTCAGGAGGGGGGCTAGGTGGGGGGAAGGATAATGGGGAGGCACTTTACAATAGTGTTAGATGTGGCATCTAGGGTATACTGAACGCTATATACAAAGGATTTATCGAAGCACGAGCGAACTTGGAACTCCTTGCTGCGAAATGACGCGGAAGAATCTCTAAACATTTTCTAACAGATCGCAGATTTTGGGAATAGCCTTTCGTGACGTAATAGTCGGATCCTTTGAACTTAGAGACATTCTTCATAACTTTCGTCTAAAAGTAGAGAAAGCGCGTATCGCAAACATAAGGAGCGGGACCAGCACGTGCGAGCGTGTCTAAAAATTCAAAAATAAACTTTGAAGCGGTGGCTTCGGCTGGACAAGCTTCAGGTGACGCGAAGGAAATAACCTCAGTCAAACGGTGATAGAGAAACATATGATAAAGCCTAACCTTTCTTATAACAAAACACTAGGCCGCAGAGCAGTATCTGATGCCTTTTAAATACACACGAGCTGTCAACCAACCGTGTAAACTTGACGTACCGGCGAAACGTCAGACGGTGCCTGAAGCTGCCTGATGCACCGAAACCTCTGGTAAGCCGAGGCAAGTACATCAAACATTACTGTTCGCGTGTCTGCTCAGCTCGAATTCAACGAATGCGGTCAAACGCGTCTGGAGGATATCCCGCCTCCGGAGCACCAGTCTGCCACAAAAATAATCCTACCAGAGACGGGCAGGTCCTACATTCCCAGATTGCAGCCCAGAGCAGAAGGGTAGTTGCAGGAGCGATGTGCCCTACAAAGGAAATCCCTCTTCCGACAAAATTTGGAGGCTGAAAAACCAAGAAGAAAAGATGTAGGGCCATGAAAACAGCAAAACGAGAGTTAAACAAACCTGCTTAGGCAAGTTGGTTCAATATGACCGAAAAATAAAGCGCTACCTAAGCAACCAAACAAAGAAGAACGGCGGGAGAATTCGCTCACTCGCAACTAATGTTAATTTGAAACATCATCTCGTATTTATAAAGGTATTATCCCTGGAAGCATGCGCACTGGAATAAACAATGCAGAAACAATCACACAAATGACAGCCACAATCAAAGCGCAGTTCTGAAAAAATCAAACTCAGTTGCATGCCAAAGAAGAGATGTCTTGCTGACGCACTTCTCTCCTTTTTTAAGTATTAAAAGGTCCTAAGAGCTCTATTGCTACTCTACTATTACTCCTCCCAAGTTCTAATCTGCTGAAAGAAAGGTCTCAATTTTGTTTCCATAGAGCTTACCTGCCTGCTGCAGCTTTCACAAAGCGCGGATAAATGCGTGAGCGTAATCATGTTAAGTGAAGAACTGTGCCCGCGTTCCCGGTCCTTCATACATCTGCCTGTCTGGCCGATATAGCCCTCCCGACATGAACGCATTATCTCATATACTACAACGACGTCATAGGGCAAGAAGGGCTTGGCATGCTTCTTTTCGCGCTGTTTTTGTTTGGGCTTGCCAGAAATTTGCCACAGTGCCAGCCAAGTCTATGCGGAGCAGAAAACGCCACCGGCATGTTGTACTTCTCAGCTACCTTTTCCAGGTTGTGCCTAACCCTGTGTATATAGGGAAGAATAAGAGGCTTCGGCTTAGGCTGTTCTGTCGCCTTTTGCACCTATTTGGCTTTTGAAGTTCCGCAGAAAGGCTTCAGCAACACCCACCAAGACATAGCTAAGGTTATTGACCAACATAAGTATCTTTAGTTGAGAGTTAAGAGCTGTGTTACACATCATGTACGCAGGATTTATTCAGCGCGGACTCTACAACCAGAGACGCTATGGCTGTTTTGACAGACTTTGAATGGCAAGATGATTATGGCAGAAGCTGTTTGTGGGCACGCGGGCGATAGATCCAAAAAACATGGTCGGACGAAAACTTAATGTCTAAAAAATGCGCGCCGATCTACCCATTGAAAGTGGTTCGAAACCAAAGCTGTAAACGACACCTACAACGATTGCTCATTCGACGTCACTTGAGTTCACATACATAGCTCTAGAAAGACTGAAGGCAGAGGTAAAAACTGCACTTAACCACATCGTTTATTACTTCAGATATTTTTTACAAAGATTAAATCAACGCATCAATCACGAATGATTGTTGGTTGAATGGTATTGGGGAAGCACATGAGTGGAAACCAGTTCTTTTATAAAATAAAAGGAAGCTCAAACCTCCTGTTAGGTGATCTCACTTCTCCGTTTCAGCAGCCCACGACGGAGGTGACGAGATCGGCGGCAGAGACGACGGAGTAGTGAGACGCCATGCGTTAGTGTGAGTTTCCTTTAATTTTTTTAACCCCTAGCGCATGCGCAAAGAGCGCATACGTCCGCTACACATGCGGTGGGCGGGGCGACCAGCGGCGCGAGAGGTCGCGTGACGCTATTACGTGGCATTCAGCGAGAATAAAGGAGTAACCCCGCAGATGTGCTCGGTATGTGCACCGTCTCTCTCCCTCGTCACCGCGTGGGCTCGTAGCTCAATCGGTTGGACAAGTGGCTCTCAATCGGTTTCTCCATTCGTGCAAGGTTCGATTACTGGCGGTGCGAGTAACATCTTTTATTTGCTCGTGGAAGTTTTTTGTTTACACCAACAGCAGCGGCAAAACCCTTGGAGGCAGAGATAAAAATCGTCCCTTTAAAATTGCAGGGAGGCATGACTTGGAACCTCGTGCGTAAATGCGAGATCCTTTCCATTCCGGCTAAAATCTTCTCACATCACTTGTGCGGTTTCAGAGAAATGAGGAGAAGAGTTTTTTCTTACAAAAAACCGAACAATCATCAACGTATCTACACCTTGATAGCTGGCAGGCAATCAAGGTAGTGCACAGTTGTAACCTTCACCTTCATTGTAATCCTGTGGAGCGAAGGCACTCAGTGAAAAGCGAAAGTTGAAAGCTGTCTGCTTAGAGCGAAAACGCGAATCGGAGACACGCGTGCCTGCCGCTATGTTGGCCTTGAAGTCAGCTCCACATGAGATTACAGGCGTCATCCTTGCAAAGCTCGTATACGACCAGAGAAAGAGAACGCGCTTAGTATGACGGAACGAGCCTGGGGTGAATAGCTAGTTCTAACGCTGCGTTCGTTTCCCCGTTCGGAACATTCCGTACCGTCATATTGAGATTTGATCTCAAAAACGCGCCGTATTGCTTCCCCAAACTAATTTTTCACGAGCTTCCTGGCCACTCTGAGTACGCGCTTCCTTTACCTCGACGATGTCGCCATCTTTGGTAACACATGGGAGGAGCATGTAGAGCACGTGTGCGAGTCGTGTTGAGCTGGTTCAAAAAAGCCGGCCTAACAGTCAAACCTCGAAGCGCCTCATATGATGCGCCGAAGTGACGTATTGGTAGCGCGGCTGAAGAAGACCGTCAGAAATCAAAGTGGCCGCAGTCGTAAACTATCGCCGACCAACAACCAAGTCAGAGATAAGGGCGTTTTGGGGTTTGGCTGGATTATGTGACATTGCCTGCATTATGTGACAGCGTACTCCATACTTGCAAAACCTTCCTTTACATCACTGACGCTTTTAGAAAGACGGAGCCTGTAAAGGTGCAGCGGGACACAACGAAGAAGGTTGAGTTTCAAACGCTTAAACGAGACTTAACCGAGGAGGCAATTGTAATGGACCCCGACTTTTAAAACGGTTTCGTAATTCAGTGCGATGAAAGCGATCGTAGCATAGTAGCTGTACTATTCCAAGGGGGTGCAAAAGGCCGAGAACGACCAGTCTTGTATTTACTCACAAGCTAACTTCCAGGAAAGAGACCTACCGTACATCCAAAAAAGAATGGGGCCGCGTCGTGCGTGCAGTGCAGAAGTTTGGCGTGCTATGTAGCCGGTTACCAGTTTGTTGTAGAAACTGATCATAGACCGCTAACCTTTCGTCTAAAAGTGGTCATTCGCTAAGGTGAAGAATGATACTCCAGCAGCACAATCTTGTCGTTCGCTATAAGAAAGAAAGTTGAACGCTCACGCAGACGCACTAAGCCATGCGTTCTAAGTCATTCTGCCTTCGTCCTCCCCGCGACTTCTGTTTCGCCTCTTCGCGAAGAGTGATTAGTCTAGCAGGTTTAGTCTAAAACGTTTAGTTTAGTCTAGCAGGTTTAGTCTAACAGTGTTCAGTCTAGCGGGGGCAAAATATTGCCCTCATTTGCTGCCTCAGTTGCATATTTCCGCACCTCGTGATTTCAAGTAATCAACCTTGGATATTATCATTTCATATCGTGCGTTATCTTTAGCACATAGTTTGAGTTCTTAGGTCTTGCGTCCCGAATGTGACTTTTAGTGTGGAGGGCCCGAATTGGGGATAGGCGGAAAGTTTGTAACGTTTTTTTTGGAGTCTGGTGTTCTGACGGAGGACAGACGGTGCTTTCTTGCGCTGGGTGTTGCCTGTTGTCGGTCGGTTCCTTGCAAGCTGCAGAACGATGAGCGACAGGTACTGAGAACCTAGACCGGAGGAGTGGGGCTAAGCTGGTCGAGACAATTGGGCTGCACGGTGATGTACGTGTGATGCGGACCTGGAACGTGGTTCCTGTTCGGGGAAAGGAGCGTGGAGCCGCCCTTTTCGTGGAGCACTGGAGGCGAATCTGGATGAGTCTGGCGAACGAGGGGGCCCTGCATCCGAGCCACGTGGAGGCAGCTCGTCTTCCTAGCGCATCGTCTGGCGGCAGGGATGCTGTTGCGCCCGAGTGCCCAACCCAAAGTCATTGCACGGGGCGACGCGCCGACAGCGGGGCCGATTCGCGCCTCGACCAAACCTCCCGCAGCCGACAGCCCCACACTTGCATCGCCACAGAGTCGCCTCTCTTTTTTCCGTCGTGGCGGCTCGGCCGAATCATGCATTGGGCGAACACCCCGCGGCAGACGTGAAGCGACATAGCTGGAGAGGGTGTCACTGTGTCACCCCCCTTTTCCCCGTCCTGGCGGCAGGGCTGACGCATCCGCTTCGCCTCCATTCGTTGGATTTCAAGCTTCGGCCAGCGAGAGTCCTGATTGGAGGGATTCAAACCGCTCGCGGCTGCAACGGACTCCCGGGGGTATAAAACGCGCCCGGAGGCACAGCGAGCGCGGCACGTATTAGCGGCACTTTTCGGAGGCACCGAGTGGAGACGTGCTGTCGCCTTTGCGCGAGCCATGTAACTCCTGGGTTACGCTTGTACATACCGTATATGAATGTTACTCCAACTCTTCGTCGGTTCGAGAACTTCATCGCTCTGGTCTGCGTTGCGTAGATAGCGGTCAGAGCAAGGCAACGTCGCTACACTGGTGACTGCGCTCAAGTGGCCAGTCGAAACAGTGGTGGCAGCGGTGGGATAACTGAACCACAACAGTAATAATGTCTATCACTAGAAATGCTTTACACAGTGCGGACTTCGCAATGCCTGTCCCAGGTTCTCGGCTAAATTTTTATTCCCTATTCTGGAACTGCTAAGAAGTGGGGTTAATCACTGGGCTGCCTAAACTTCTGTTGTATTTTTAAAACTTGTGGATATTGTGCCTTCGCTCAGTATATTTGAGCGAACATGTTTGTTCAGTGAGAACATGTTACAGTTGTGCGAACTCCAGCAGCATGTCTTGAGGTTGAATAAAAGACCTCGAAGCCCATATTCGTTTTCAATACCCTACGACCTATGAATTTGGCGGTGAAACCGAAGTCAAGAATAGCATATCTGATGATGTTATGCTCGTGGTCTTACGTACATAACTTGTATACCTATATTTACAATGCCAACAATTTGCGGACACGCACACAGTGCGCGTGGCTTCATAGCAGACGCAGCCTCTCTGGCGATGTTTCTGCAAAATATGAAACGGCTACTCCGGCTATTATTTATGAAAACTACGCTGATCATCCCACAAAATTGAGTGTTATATTGTATTAACTTGTAAAGAAGGTCGGAAGAAGGCCGTGGTTGTAGGTTTTCAAGCATCGAACGCACTTTCGCACAACTTGTTGTGTAGCTCATCCAGGACTGGTTGCGTAGAGTGCGGCTAGAATTTGAAGCAAAGAGATATGCTGAAGTCATTCAACAATATTTGGCATTTGTGTTCCAGCACGAATGAATGAATATTCAGTAACTGCATTCTGAGCGTGCCCCAGTGCTAATATACGTGCAGATGACAGCCAAAGAGAGTCGTGTGCACCGCATTTAGGGTGTCAATGATCTTTTCGTCTTCACATGAGCTCACCAATCAGACAACCAGCTTAGGATGTACTACAGCGTAGACCAACTAAAAGAACTCAGAAAGTCGTCTTTGTCTCACAAGTCTGTAATTCATTTTAACGCACGCAGTTTAAAGTAACATAATGATGACGTAATAGATTTTCTAACACTCTTTGATCACTCATTTTCTATTATCTGTCTCTCGGATATGATACGATGACGAAAGGCTGCTTGCCATACAGGCTTATGAGGCGAAATACGTGCTTTCAACATGTGATCGCTACGGTCGTTCAGCCATATTCATCTCGAAACAGCTCTCATACAGGCGCCGCTCTGATGTAAACTTTAACCTTGACAAAGTAGAGTACTTATGGCTTGAATTTGACCGCGCTTCTTTCCCGTCTAACAAAAACACCATAATTGCCTCCATTCGCCGATTGACTTGTGTAACGTCATTTCGCCTCAGATTGCGGGCATCGTTAAATTTGATATTACGGACCATAAGCCCATTTTCTTATTGGTCGAAGCTCATAATCAATTAAAGGAAAAAACTCTAACAAGGGCTCTCTTCGACACCAAATTAAATTAACGGAAACAACTTATTTATGCTGGTCATTTTCTGTAACATACAAACGCTACTCTGCACCCAGAAACCCGTGGATCACAATCTATTACTGTGTATTCGTAAAAAGGACAACCTACATAAAAAACTTAAAAAGCGTCCGTTTAATTTAGCTTTACAAAAGTGGTTGAAATTTACTCCCAACCGTTATCTGAAGTTCTAAAAGGCGCAAGATGAGACTATTATCACAATCAAATTATTTAAAATGGTAACAACAATCACAAAACTTGTGAAATAATTAAGAAAATTTTGAACGTGTCTAAACAAGCCCCCAGCGCCAAATAAAAATGTTGACGACGGAAAGGGTCTGACTAATTCTTCTGATATAGCGAATGCATTCAACAAGTTTTTTTCGAGGGTAACCTCAATCCCACCAACTAATACTCCGCATTATGCTCGTTGTTCCCAATCATTTTACTTACGCCCTCCATCACCGGCATTTTTTCCTCCAGACTTAAACTTGGAAAAGTTGTGCCAGTTTTCAAAAAAGAAAAACGAAATGCGTAGGGTAACTACCTCCCGATAACAATCCTGCCATTCTTAAGTAAACTAACCGAAAAACATCTTGCTGACCGCCTCACTAGCCTCACTAAGTACATATAAATTTTAATCTTCTCACACCACGGCAATTTGGATTCCGGCTGAGTTTTTCTACGGAGCTAGCGCTAATAGAATTCACTGATCATAATAAACATTTTACTGACAATGGTTGCTCGGCTGCGGCAATATTTATCGATTTACTAAGGAATTTGATACAAATAATCACATTATACGTCTTTCGAAATTAGAATCATTTGGTATATGGAGACCAGCTCTAACATTCTAAAACGTTATCTGTGTGACCGCACTCAGGTTGTTCAATTTGCCGATGCCGCATCACAGCCAATAACCGCAGGGATCCATATTAAGGCCGCTTCTTTTTCTTTTGTATATTAATGACTTACCTAGTTGCCTCAACCGTTCTGAATGCATTCTTTACGCTGACGACACGACTATATTTGCCGGTGATAAGAATCTTAACAACTTAAAGACACCACCTAACAAGGACCTGGTAAACATTGTTTCATGGTGTGGCGATAATGCGCTGCACATAAACGCCAGATTTTTTCATACCCACCATAAGCAATCCTTTCATGGTTTTTCATACCCATCATAAGCAATCCTTTTTAGTTCCGAGCATCATTCTAGATAACCACGTGATTCATTCATCGAATACAGCCACGTTTCTTGGCATTGTGCTTGACTCTCATCCAAAACTTAACAAACATGCCATGTCCCTCGTTAAAAAAATTGGTTTTGGCATACGTGTGTTAATCAAATCTCGGCATTATTTCCAGCAGCATGTTATTATATCACTGTATTACGCTTTAATACACAGCTACCTCACATACTGCGTATCTTCCTGGGGAAACACGTACGGAACCCACATGTCTCACCTTGAACACTTGCAAAACCAAGCAGTACGCTTGATTAGAGTATTTCGCGTATTTCGTAACGCGTATTTCGTAAATGCTTAAAAAATCACTTGTGCTCAACAGTTTGCCGTTAATCAATGACAATTAACCTTGTTTTATTACGTCTAACCCGTTCTTTGAATATATATGTTCATTACGTTCTATTGATATTGTTTTTTGTTCTTTGCCAAATATCGCTTCACTGATCTGTGTAACGCTCTACCTGCCTGTGTATGCGTTTCTTTTGTACTCAGCACAGGAGGTCCCCTCGACAGTTTAAACTCTGGGACCTCCTTCTTTAATAACAATTGCCATTGTTCTTTTCCTGTATGCAAATATTTTTCAATTGAACCTGAAACATAAAACCAGATGTTTTAGCAGCCTAAGAAACATGTGATGTATACACCACCGGATAAGAAGAGATCACGCTCAACGGTACTTCAGCCACAGAGCTACACTGTGCCCGTCTTATTCCTCCGTGCGGCAGGTCAGTTTTTTGGAAGCATTTCTTCCAGTTTTTTCCAGCTTGATCCTGTTTTCGCTGCATGCGTGAGTTCCGGGTCCCATGTAGGTAACTATAGATACCTTCAAGGTATTTAAAAGCATTCTATATATTTTCGTATAAATTAAATCTTGTTTCCACTGTGCTGGTTAAAAAACAGCGCTGGGTTGCTATGCAGAACAGTTTGCCATGACGAAACGAGCTCTACAGGAACTTCGCTGTACAGGTGAAGTTCAGATGCCTCTGCGCTTTGAAGAGCAATCATCGATGTTCAGCGGAGTGGCCGGGGGACACCAACGCTGCCACTTAACAAGAAGTGTGCACTTGTAGCCGAAGTTATGAGAAGTCGCTGTGTCGTACACCGAGGCTGTCATGCAAGACGTCTACAAAAAGAGGTCATTTAAGGCTGCTGGCCCTTTCGAGAGCGAGTAAGATTCCGATTCAGGCTGATTCAAATTTCAGAGAAAATGCAGAAGTCATATCAAGAAAACCTAATATCTCTAATACAGCGTAAATATTTTGCAGTGTTTGGCTCAAGTATTCGCTGTGCTGTGAGAGGGCACCACCCCGTAATGTGGGAGCGCAGGCTTTTCAAAATAAATATTTTTACGCAAAATAAACAGTCTGGATATCCTAGAACCAAAACCAATGGCGGGGTCCAGGAATAAAAACTACAAAACAATATCAAATTTAAGTTGTCAGTCTGGTAGTAAAGGAAACAACATACAAAAGATTAGGTTGCGAAAACCTTGTGCGCTTTGCTTTACTTGTAATCCTCAGCACAGGAAATAGTACTGACACTACTAGTTTAAAGCTAAGGCCTCATTGCTACGGGTATTTTTTTCCCATTATAAGATTTTTAGCAAGTACATATTATGACAAAATTTCCAGCTCTAGAAAGGTCGCCCGAATAAGCTTGGTTTTGCACGAATTGTTTATTTATTCTTGTTCTGATATTTCGAATTTAATATGTATTGTGACCCGAACGTGGAACATTTTGCACAGTAATGTACCACTCATGCCGCGGCAAAATAAAATTATCATTATGCATTCATTTCAGGCGATAAAGGTCAACCAAAAGCCCTTAATATTTCGATGACTCAAATGAACCACTTTATGGTGGATATCGCGGGCTCTTCACTTTTGTGGCTACCAGGATGGCAACGTGTAGAAACTTCCTGCTGTACTGGGGTAACCATAGAAACGGCTTCCGGTATAGCTTAAGTTGCGGCGATCGCTAGCTCTTAGGTAACCCGGTTTGCTTTTCCTAAGCATCTGGTTAACGTGATGTGAGCGTCGATCCCAGTGACGTTGATATAACCACCCGGCAGAATCCACCTCGAACGCCAGCGCGGAATAAAACGTTTATAATGGCAAAACCTGCACCACGAGTAAACAGAAGGGCAAGGTGCAATCCGCTCGCATCTTGACAACGTGAGGCCGCCGGACATTTAGTATGTTTCCGCTTCCTGACAACATTGTATGGTTTTTAGCATTCCGAATTTCAGTGAACCATGCACGATATCTTCAAACACAGCTAAACTGCAATACTAGGCTGCAGAGTTGATCAAACAAGGCTGCAGTAGGTTTCACTTGAGTGACATTCTCGCGTCGCCCAACCTTCGGCATGTTCCACGCAAGCAACAAAAAAACCTTGACTGGTGGTACTTAGGTGGTGGCACTCACGTCACCACTTCTGAAGCGGGACATGCCTATTTAAACGTCCGTCTGTCTGTCTGTCTGTCTGTCTGTCTGTCTGTCTGTCTGTCTGTCTGTCTGTCCCTCGATTAAGCCATTCCTCCAAGGGGTAAAAAATTCTTGGCCGAAAATTATATTTACGCAAAACCTCTCAAATCCGCTACAGCTGGAAGCAGACGCACTTCACAATATTTTTAAGTGAAAAGGAAATAAATTATTTGAAGGGATATATTCAACACACAGCTGGAACCTGCAATATTCATTTGTTGGGAAATAGGTTTTTTTTTTATATATGCCGTAGTAAATAAAGATACGTGTTGAAAACAACATTTTGACCCAGAAATAAAAAAGGGCACTTTATAAGACTGGCCCTCGCGACTGCGCAGCAAGTTCAATAGTAACAATGGGTTCCATTAGATGGCGCACTGCAGTGGAACGCGCGGAATTTGAGTTGATTTGAGCAAACTTCCGCCGTGTCTATCGTGGGAGGAGTAATACGGGAGCGGAAGAGAATGAGATGAGAGGTTGGCGGTGACAGAGCAGATGCATTTACGCTGGAAGGGAAGAAAAAGAGTACCGTGTTTCAATAGATTTGCGCCGAAGAGAGCAATTGGGCGTCGAATGTTTTCGTTGCATTTCGCTGATCCGCGCCATATCGTCTGCCAGGTGTACGCCGCTCAGCAGTTCGATATGGGCAGTGCCACGCCATCACTTAAGGCCTTGTGGGGCCGTTCTTCGCCACCGCTGTTGAGACGCGGCTACTAGTGACCTCCAATTAGTGTGCAAAATCCATGTGACTTTCTCCACAGTTCCCCAAAGCCACCGGGGGCCACCAGGGCCTCTTTTTAGCTTTTAGTCGGCCGCGAAGGTGAAGAAGGTCAAGAGGGCTGGTCGAGTCGTGACGGGCGTGGCCAAAAAGTGTAACGAAAGGGTCACCAGCAAGTCGATAAGAGACCAATTAGGCTGTCGCGTTTTTACTCTTAGAAGCATTTAGGCATCCCCGCAACTGTTTAGCCTGCACGATGAGAAGGCTGCTTTTGATGCGCAGAGTGATATAAAGGAATACGAACAGAGCCATCAACCTTAGAAGCATGCGGAGTCTTTGGAGGCTGATTCAGATATTTGTGCTCATACACTAATTTTCCTCACATGGGTGAATATGCCGTGGCACTATTTTAGATGCGGGCTAAGTCGGGCTTCGCTGTGAGTGTCTTTATATGCGCAGTTTTAGGCCGCTGGAAAACTGCGCAAAAACATTTTTGGGAAGAACCTTTCCCATCTTACTACGTCCACATTGTACGCGGAATTTAAAGGACTACCTTGTTACCAACCTGAGCCGTGCATGAATGCTGTAAGGTTGTAACTGATTTATTCGAAACCCGAGGGTAACTTTAAGTGCAAAAAATTGTTTAATCTTTCTCCCCTTCGACGACGAAGGGCTTCTAAAAATAAACGAATACACTTCACATCATCAGTTCTGCGAAGGGAAATTCACTTGGTAGCGCAGCGTTGTTGAAAGGCGTAACTCAAACTCTTTGCCGCGTCCCCTACTGGGCAATTGGTAGATGTTGTAGTTGGCCGTATTTTGAAACACCTTAAGAACCACGCGCCTGTGCGTAGATTCCAAATGTTGTGCGTATAGCACAGAAATGGGACTCCTGTTTTTATTTGTTATTATTTTCTTCCTGAAACATTTAGTTGTTTCGAGCCACAAGATTTTTTTTGAGGAATAGTTCATGATTATTTTACATATTTCCGAGCAAAACAAGTCGGACATTAGAGCTGAAAGGACCCGAGTCATGCAATGCCTACATTACAAAACAATAAACATTCAGCTGTGAATTAAGTGGTACTGGCCGAGTGTGCAGGGTTCAAGATACACGGCACAGGAAGTGCTTGTGCACAAAAGCGAAAGACTGTACTGAAAAATTTGAATAACAGTGTTCTGAAAAAGTAGAAGAAAGCCAGTAAAGTCGCGACACTTTTTATGTGGGTACGGTAGCTTGGTGGTGGCGTTGTATGTGTAAAATAATCTACTGTGGGATTTGAGGGTAGTATTCCTTCTTTTAGCAGAGAGAGAAGTAAATTCGTGATAAATACTATGTAGTGACTCTTTTACCCAGTGTGCACCTATTTCACACAAAGGACAAGTTTAAAAACTGCACCTCTCTATTTAAGCTACAATCATCACACCAGTCAAAGATTTCTGATTCTAAATAAAATGCTTGCGTATAAAATCACATGATTATAGCAAGTGGTGAATACTGTGGGAGGTGCTAAAACAGTACAAAAATACTTTTTACCTTTGCGCTGGTCCACTTTGCAGGCTAAATTCGATAAAAGAACACGGAGAAAAATGACAAATACCAAGAGAAACATCTTTTAACACCGAACTGAACGAACGGTATTCCTCTGTGGTCAACACTACGTCCCTGCTAACCCCTGTGAGCTGTGCCTCTTCCTGTAGAAACACTTGCCCAGTTATCCGCCTTGAGGGAAGAACGTCCCCGTATTAAAGCGAAGTAATTTAGGGAAGTGTATCAGTGTCCAATACATTATTCGCCTTTCATTCTTTTCACATTCTCGAGCGGTATTGGTTTTGTTGTCTTCATGAGCGGTATTGGTTTTGTTGCCTCATGGAGCGGTTTTCCTATGTTTCAGACACCAACAAAACATTTCATTCGGGTCCTCTGTATTGGAAAGTTTGCCTTGCTGCAGCTAGCAAAACAGGTGAAACGAAGTAAGGACTCACTCGTTCAATGACGGAAAAGAGATGACCTCTGCAGCTGGCCGGAAAAGATACCACAGCACAGATAACACAAAAGGTACAACCGCACAGTAAGGAAAGAAAAAGGGCTGAGCACATGGGCCGTAACACCTCGTTCACATTCACATTCACCTCGTCCACATTCACGACACATAATTAAGCAACTGTTCTCTGTGGCCTCTGGCTTTTTGGGTGTTACACTTAAAACTCTTTAAATCACACTAACATTTATTTTGAAGAACAAAGACCCAACTGTATAATAACTATATAGAGAGAATGTTCACAAATGATAACGTAAGTTGCAGAATTTGGGTAAATACAAAACTTGTAACAGCACAAAAAATAAATGAAGTAGTTCACAAGCAAAGTTGTGTACTTTTAGTAGGCAGCACAAATGGGCAAATATTTATAGATCAATCATAGATGAGATTTCTAACGGAAATGTTTCATTTTTACGATCGATTGAAAGTGGGTGGAATTTCGAAATGCCCGAACATTTCTCCGAAACTTAAAATATATTTCGTTCAGCGCATGGTGCTTTATAATGGGCGTAATAGTCAAAGTGACCTGATTATTTATTGCATGGTAATTGTAGAATTGAAAGAAAACACGAGCGTACAGTGGAAAGCCGGGGATTGGTAGAGGGGAGAATACGGAAGAAGGGGCTCATGCCACAGAGAAATCACTTAACAAGTCGTGATGACAAATTCAGCACCAGTTTTTTCAAGGGTGATAAATGACCCAGTACACGACATTCCTACCAAACAGGCAACCTTGTGTTGGACGGCGCTCCTCATTACAACATTCTTTTGAATTTTACTTTGCAATGTAAACCCCGTGTTTCGTTTTCTCGCGTCTCTATTTGTAAAAAGCATCACGTTGAGGTACTGCCAGTTGCGGGTACGCCGAATGCAAACAATATTGTCCCTCGGTGGTGCTAAATGAAATGATATGCTCAGAATTGGCTATTACAAATGCATCCGCACAAATAAGCCAAGCACGGGCATTCTTAGGGATGTACCGGTACAGTTCAAGTAAAAATTTGCATTATGTTTTGCCTGCGTGTAACTCATCAAACATGAAAAAATAGTCCTAAAAATTTAACCGCTCTATTACAACAATAATAAAATGGCGCGTAAGCAAAAGATCTCACCAAAGTCTTGTGGATGAAAAACACTACAGTTAATTTAAACAATGCTTAAAACAGAAGACATAATTTTTTCTCTTATTATTTGAGAAGCCAGTGCCTTTTCGTGACTGGCTTTAAGCAGACGATCTTGATGGCATTAGAAACAATGTCACTGGTTTAAGTGCGCTGGAGAAACCACTACAAACCTGACACAAGGTTAAGCGCTCCTGCTGGGGATACCAAAAACACTGACAATGAATCAGGCGTAACTGAGAATGTCTTTCTAAACTCATGAATAACGACACTCCTTCAACTCACTAATCGAAACAGTTGCCAATGAGTAGTTTACAATTGTGGAAGCGCGAAGCATCGGGAAGAACTGTGGCCGCCGGAGCGAGCAGTTTTTTTGCATCTGCTGCCTTATCTGTGACTGACTTCAGTTGGTAACCTCGCATAGTTTGATAGTGGAACCAGTGTGCACAGAGACAAACAAAACTGAAAAAATCAAATCCCTCTTCATGAGAAAAAGATGGCTTAAACGCGAAGCTTTGCCCTTTCAAACTGAGTCAAATCAAAGTCCCCATTCCAAACTCCGAAGGGTGAAATCCAAACAGCCGAAGTCCAAAGCCACTTCAGCTCATCCAAACTCCAAAGCCAATGCACGTGCAAAGAACCCAAAGAAAGTGCTGAATGACCAGAATGCGATGATGAGACGGTCATAATCATCCCTGATTTTATTACGTTGCGAATGTATCGTCCAGTGCTATACCGTGTGTTGAGTGGGCAAAGACCTCCCTTTGGCTTTATACGTTTGATAACTGAAGGGACTCTGCGGAAACCGATTGTGTAAGGGTAACTTTCAGTCATGGCGTTTCGGTATAACTACATCGCCATTGGTGAGGCATAGAAAGCTTTCTTTTCAAACGCACTGACGGCCGCCGGTCAACATCTATTATTTATATGGTGGCCCGTTTAATTTAGCCACAACGCACAACAAACTGCTTGCTGTCTCTGCGAAGGGTAAGCCTTGCTCAGCAATATGCGATTGCTCGCGGAGTAAAAGACGTCCACCCTCGAACAACGGGAGTTGCATAGATTATTATTATTTCAAGTGGTCAAAAACACGTTGAAAAAACTGGTGGCTGTATTATATGCGTTTGCATGAACTGTATTCATTATTGCCAAGTAGCTCTTCTCACGTGCCATACCGGTTTCAATCGTGGCTGCGCGTTCAGTGTTTATGCCACAGACATCGGGATCAGACACACGAGCTGGAAAACGTGAATGGTGAACTTACATTGCACATTACGGACCGGTACGGCACCTTTCTTGTTCCTGGAAATTCGTCTCTCTACCAAAAGGAGATTTTATAGAGGCGGGGCTCCTGATTGTAGAGCCCGTTTTTACCGACATTTCAACCAACGAGGCTGCCTTTGTTCACTTCACGCCGCAGAAACTTCAATTGCCGTTCTGTCTTTTAGTTTTTGGAGATACGTTACCACCTTTGTTCCTTGTAAATGTTAGTTGTTATTCGAACGACCGTCCCTGTTAATTCTTCACTCTGCCTTTGTTTCTGCCGCGCTCCTTCTACTCAAAAAAGTCAATTCCAACTCGCCGAACCTGCTTTAAAGCAGGTAGTGCTTAAAACGCCTTACACCCGAAAACCGAATTACATAAGGCTGTTGCATGTTTTTCTGAGAGACAGAGAGAGAGGGAGAGAAAGAGAGAGTGAAATAGAGAGAGAAAGAGAGAGAGAAACATTTATTGTAGTAATGAGCAGGAGGATGTTCTTAGGGCTCCACCCAGTGAAAGGCATCCTTATTCCAAGATGCCTTGGAGCTGGCTGGCCGTCCAGGCCCGTTCCACAAGTCGGCGCTGGTCCAAGAGCTCGGAGCTGGTCAGCTGTTCCACCCCCTGCTCATAGGTAGGGTTGGGATTTTGGGGTAGAGTGAAGGTTTGTTGGCACTCCCATACCACGTGGTATAGGGTGCCATCGACAGGACAGAAGTTGCAGGTGGCAGGGTATTGGGAGGGGTTCTTAGCGTTTAGTAGGGTGTTATGGGGATTTTTCGCTGAACATCCCCCATGTGCGATCAATCTCTCAATAAAAATGGAAGCCCCTTCGTCAAGGAAATATTCTCTGTATTTGTGTAGGCAAGAAATGTCTCCTTTTAACCTCCTCCCTTCCTCGAATCAACGCATGCCTCTTAGATGTTTCACTGAGAGCCCACGCGTATATGTATGATGATACGTCAAACTACGCCAACATGCAGGAATTTAGAAATTCGCCCTGACCACGCGTACATAATACATTGCTTTGCTGGACGGGTTGGCTCATGGTCTTACAACAGAATTAGAGAGCAAAAAGGACGGGAATAAGCAAAATATGTGCCCTGGATGAGCGCGCTTTATTCCATTTGTTAAGCAACTGAAAATCTAGAAAGCGCAGCGCTCGGTCCCGCTTAGCTGTTTTTATTCACGTGTGCACTCTTTGCACTCCGTTTTTAAGAACACGTATGCACCCTGCGAGGAACTATAGCAATAATTTCCGTCCTATCTTGCATTGCATAATCGTACCACTTGGTTTTTTGGTGACCTAAATTTAGCGGTAAATTCACATGAAATAATCCCCATGTGCTATAGAAAGAGGTACGTTGGAGTAGTCGCGTGCTTTATTGAACTTGAGTGTCTTACACAAATTGAAAAACAAGCCCAACGGGCAAGAATTGTTTTATTACTACTAAAGATTAGGCAAACATACCTTGAATTTCATTTCAACTGAGGGCAAAATGACAGAAACACTAAGCGTACACACACCTATTTACCCAGATGCATTTGTGGTGTGTTTTGCTGCAAAAATTTGTTTTTTCTCTCTTTCTTTCCTGTTTTGATTTTCATCTATATATATAAACCACCTGCATTTCAATATCCTTGTCCATTTCTGCTGCAACGACATTGTTAAAAGTTACCTATTGACTCTATAGAATTTTGGTCTCGGACACACTATATGCTTCGAACTTTTCGTTACACCTAATTTAAGTCACGCTTCATTTACGCGAAACTCAAATGCACATTTCTTCTTGCTCATTCGCCGTATTCATTACGGAAAAAAAAGGCAAATTTTGCGGGAAATTCCTGCTGTCGCAAAATGCATTACCACGGAAGCTTTTTACACAGAACTGAAGTGGGGCACCAAAAAGGGTTAAAGGAGCACTGACACCAATTTTCGGCGTTAATATTATTGCACAGTTCGCTTCCTTCACTCAACAGAATACCCTGGCTGAAATATGAGTGGCCTGCGACGCGAATAACATAGTTCAATTGGATCGCATTTATCGTGCCGACGAAGCAGCGCGGAGCGGCACCCAGCAAATGGACATCAGCGTGACATCACTCCAGGAGAGGAAAAAGACGTGACGCGACAGCGCTCGTCAAAAACTCGTGGCGTCACTTCACGCGCGCGGCCCCACGAGCGGTGAGCGGGCGCAACACCCTCTCAAGCGGGCACCGGAGACGTCCGCACAAAGCGGTGAGGTCAAACTGGGAGGCTGTCATACGCGCCGTTCGGGATAAAAGCGCGGGAATTTGAAAAAAAAACGATTTTCAGGCCCTTCAATGTAATCAACTATCGCGCGCTGAAGTATTTGAAGTGCTGTTTCAGGTTCGCCAGACCATTAAGTATCGATAAAAGCAATAAAAGTGTAACATCAAATTTTCGTGTCAGTGCTCGTTTAACAAGAGGCACGAACGTTTTATCCCCGTGACCATTGACCATGGTCAGACATAGTAAGCACAAGGGAATACACCCCCACACCTTTATTGTGGATCTACTGATTTAGCGGATGAATTGAACTAAAGTCCACTCATCTACTACGGTGGCAGATACAGTTTAGTAGGCGTATAATTTTGAGTATTAAGCTGTTAGCTATGTGGCCATGGGGCCATGACAGCGCTAAAATAGAACACACACCGTGACATTCCTTTGCTATCGCTCGTTTATTGTTCGTTTAGAAATTTTTGACATACTCGCGTTTAACTTCTACGGTATTTTGCACTAATTGAAAGGAATTGCAAAGCCCTTGCCAAATTGCGGTCACCACTACCGTGGTTCATCACTTGGAGCATTTCAAACTCAGCTGTATCTTTAAAATGTATTGTACTTTGTCTACATATTGGCACTTTTTATTTTTGTTTTAGTATTTTTTGCTCGCTTCAAACAAATGTATGTATTTTTATTCATTTCTAGACACTGCTTTTAATTAACAGCAACAATTTAGAAACAACCTTTAGAACGGTCATTTAAAGCAGCCACTGTAAAACTCAATTATGTGTGCTCGCTGTTAACGTATCAATTCAGAGGTGATCCAATGGGATAGCTCTCATACTTGATGGTGTTGGAAATTTTGTTGAAACTATGGAAGGACGATCCGTTTTTGAATATTTCTGTTAGGTGATCAGACGCTTGCAGCCCGCAAAGCATCAATAATTTCCTTTTCAGCATTTCACAAAAAATTGCCATGCGACAGCACCGCTTGCCTGCTCCACTTGCCCATCCGTTAAAACTGCAGTGGGCATCGCATTCAGTTCGATTGGATATACATGTCTTGGTGCGGTGGCTATATTGCATGAATCAGGCTTAAGTAATTGAAAAGGTTCCTTAAAAACGTTGTTAGCGATATTTCATGGGTGGTCTGCCACCACAGTGGCAAATTTTGGCTTGGTAAATAACACCCAAATCGAATGTGTACTGAAGAGCATAATTTGTTTTCAAGCCATTGAAACTGATATTCGAACCAGCCCGTCTGCAGAATTGTTCTTCAAAAGTAGCAAAACTGAAAATGCAATACGTGGGTCTTTTCAAACCGCAGCACCTATTCTGTGAATGCGCAATATTATTTTGATCAGACCACCTGATTCCTGCATCAATACCAACTGAAGCTTCAAGAATTGTGACGTTACAGTCAAAGCATCGGAATGCTGCCTGACAGTTTTCTAAAAGAACTTCTGCGGGCATGTAAAAAAAGAGCCAAAAGAATGATGCTAATGTTACTGAATAAGTTTATATTGTATTGCAGCATGCTGATGAGTAACGTCTTCGAGACTCAAGGGCCTCTACTACAGAAACACTGTTCAGGAATTATCCAGCCACAAAGCTTTGTTGTGGTGATATCTGGTAGATGCGCCAGAATCAGATGCGGCCACCCTAAAAAATCTATACGAATATCGCATTGTCCTGCCGAGCAAAAAATTGTTAGAATGTAAATTTGCTATAAATCAACTTGAGAAACAGCCGTCACGTTTAATTTCCGGACGATGACAAAAACAATGATGTCACAACTGACGAAAGGTTACAAAAGCTCTATACAAATGTTGCTTGCCAGAGTGGCTCAGTGGCTGAGCGTTATGCCGCTATGCTCAAGGGCGTTGCTTGGATCCTGGCCGCAGCTGCCGAATATCCTACGTAAGGGGAAAACGAAAGCTTCTGTATGTAGTAATTTTAGGGCGTGTAAATGATCGCAAGTGACCGAAATTATTCTTCAGCAATTTGCTAAGACACGCTTCATATCTCACGCGCAGTTTTGCTTTTTGACTGAAACGCTTCAAACTTTAAGCAACCCTAATGATGCGACGATAACATGACGAATGGGACCAGAAAACCATTTACAACACCACCAATAATGACCTCGCATAGAAAACACATGTAGGATTCGTGCTTTTTGTATGAAAATATCGCATTGTAAACGCCATCTCAAGTCAGTTATGAGCACCATTCTGCTATATATGAGAAACTGGGCAATACATCTTTGTCCTCCAGCAGTCTATGAAGTTCTCTGTTTTTCAATGCTGAATTCACAGGAGAGAACCCTGCGCATATACCAAGAAAAATATAACAATATAAGCACATTGAATAGTAGAAAAGGGAGGAGGTTAATATTCGGCTAGCCTCATCTGAGAAAACCTGCCGAGCTGAGGTGCTGGCGTTACGCACAACTAGGAGGCACCAACACAAGGAGTGAATACAGAGTTTGGAGAAAGTCAGTCAAAGGCACCACACAAGGAAAGGGTGTCTTCCATTCAAAAGAAAGTTTTACCAGAGGGCGCAGAGATGCTGGTGAGCTAAAAGCAATTTTTATATAAATACAATAAAGAATAGGTCACTGCTGGAGTGTTTTTATACCGAGCATTCTACAGCTCATGACTGGTTCAGAGAATCTACCTATGGGGAATAAAACGTGCTAACTCGCCTCGATAACAGTACAATTCGGGATTCTTTTGAGACTGTACAAAATTCAATTGTCGGATTTAGTTACATTGATTGTTCTGCCGCCAGAATTCCTCTTGTACCTTTATTTGCATTACATTTGCCCCAAGAGCAGCGTGTACAAAAAGTTCAGGATCCGCCTCTTTTGTTCATTTACCGTAGCCCCAAGAGATTTCGTTTTAAAGGTTACAAGACATGCTTACGATTTCTATGCAATATGAAGGCGAAGTTTGGTTGCACCTTTTGTTTACGTGGGTTTAAGCTTTCCGTTTAATTTTCGGCCGCGGTCCTCATTACGTGCCAAGCCCTAGGTACAGCAGCCCCTGAAGCTCGTTCTGCCGCTCGCCATCGCAAATACCATCGCCCCCGTAGGTACCTGCATGTAGCTTCAACATTCAAGGTCGCTTGTATAGCCAGTGCGGAAGCTGCCTACTCTCCTTCCACTTAAGTGGTACCAAGAACTCAGCTAAATGGATGTGGTGGATGCGCCCCATTCTTGCGAAGCCGGTCCCGTGCAGAGCGCGGAGAGTAGGAGCTGGGCTTCAGCTTCTGCATTCAGCAATCTTTCTAACAAAGGGAACAGCCAGCTGCTAATAACCCACAACAGCGAAAATTCAAGACCAAAACAAACTCCAGGCCTTCGGGGGTGGCGGTTCGGGCAGAAGGCATTACGATTCCCGTAATTGTATGTAAGGTAAAAAAAAAGGTTTTTGCAACTTCACAGAACGCTCGAAAGTATTGTATAACACCACTTTACTTTGTGAAAGTATTCCGAAACGCACTATTATCCGCAAAAAATGTATGGTGAGTTCCAAATAACAAACTGTGTTTATAGGCACATGCTGATTTTATATGAGGCTTCTAAGCAGCACGGAAGATCATGGAGCAAAACGAGTCACCTGTTTCGCAGGAGTACAGTAACACTATCTTTGTCAGACCTGGAGCGATCGTTTGGTACGTTTATATTCTCCAGAGTCATATATTAGGAATATTCAGAATTGTGTCATAGTAAAACTGCACTGCACAGGAGGGTGAGGAGGAGTAGGAGGAGGCGAAGGGGAAGAGCAGGATGATTGTATAGTGGCGTTACGAGTAAGTTCCCTGTGCAATGCCACCCCGTTACAAAGGGAAGTAGCTAAGCATCATCATGATCATAATCAATCTTGGTAGGAGGAGAGAGGAGCATCTGACGCTCCCGTTTCGCTCCGCTTATGTTTGTAAAACAAGCACGGTGAGGACGAACGGCCCCACCAACTAAATTTTGCGTCGACACTCTCCCTTCGGCTGAGTGGCGGCGCACCGACTTCGCTTTTTGCGATGTAAACATCTTCACAAATTCGGTTTTTCCAAGGCTGGTCAGGCCAACGTTACTCACACGGTTACAAAACTTTTAGCACTTTTCCATCCGTATTTCATTCAGTGAGTACTGTGCACTAAAGTTGTTGCTGTGTGGCAAAATAAGTAAGCACCGCGTGTTAAAGTCCCGAATATCATCTCGCACTCGGCAATCGCCATCTTGAAATTTGTTACCTTGAAGAAATGAGGAGAGCCAGACAACAATGAACTGAAACCGAGAGTTTAGGAGGTAGGGCACCAGTATGATTGGTGTGTATAAATAGAATGCGGTAACTAAATAATTATTTGTAACATTTACCTGAGTGTAAAATAGCTCGGAAGATTTTTATTTTTCCATTGTTTATTGTAATATTATAATATTATTTATATTATTTATAATCACGTACTACCGAGCTCACTGTGACCTGATACTATCATTAGTGATCAGGCGATTATATCGCCAAAACACTGACTGTTGGCACAATGGTTAGTATAAGGCTTGATTCATTAGGGCGATGGGCTCGTAATGCGTGCTTGGCCTTTGTCCCCGGATACCAGAGGAAGGTTGTACAAAGCCGTGGATACTAATGAGCGCTGCAGGTCATAGTATGCGCGATAGTACGTAATGAACGTTACTCCCCAGAAAGCGCAGATGTGACGCCCAAAAACTACAAAAAAAAAGATTGTTCTCCTGTCTTCTGTGGTGCTCGATTTTGGTTTGACGATGAGTACGATGTTACCGCCCCTGACTTACTGCCTTAGCTCCCGCGCAGCACAGACTCGTCTGGGGTTTACACTGAGGTGCGTAAATGTTGAAGGCAGTCAGCTCACCCACGTAATGGAAGACGTGCAAAACAGGTGCTTTGAAGGGAGAAATATTTCTGTATTCTAATAAACAGACCATCAATTTAACGGCCCAGTGGCTTTCTCCGTGCCTGTAAATTGCGTTCTGAGCACCAGCACCTAACGTTTTCGTGAAGACACATGTTCTTTCGTTCCCTTGGACTGCTTCGTCGTTCTGTGTGCATCAGTTACTTTACAGGTTAAGCTATTGATAATTTGTAATGGGTTAATAACAGGACGCGAACACTAAGGGATGATAGCCGAAAAGTCAAACGAAACTGTCAGTATGAAGTTCCACCATCAGAATGTGTAATGTGAGAAAAACTAAGCATGCCAATGCGATTTAGAAGATAAATCTCATCAGCCAAATATTAAGAACCCCGGCTCCGCATTGCGCCTGTCAGTAAGACAGGATCACTCGCCAACTTTTCTTAACCGAACGGGATTCTTATCACTTTCCATTACTTCACGAAAACATGAAAATATTCCGTCACGTCCTTGTGGCTCATCCCTATCTCGTGATCCCTCCTCTCCCCGGGCTCAAAATGTAATCCTGCGTTCGAAACTGCTAAGATGGCTCTTTCAAGTGCCAGTATTCACCTGGCAACTGATCACCATGCCAACGCGGCACGAAGGAGCCGATTGTTAGCCTTTCAGCTGAGAACTTTGACATCGGGAACACCAGCATCAAACACTAACGCATGTAGAGCCGAAGCGACAAATATTTAACAATTTTGAAGGCCAGTAAAAATGTGGTACTTAAATATAAACAGTTACTCACATAGTTACACTGACACAGTTACAATATAAACGGTGACTCACGCTATAGGCTGGAATGCCGTACTTCTGCGATTGTGAGACAAGACTAGAGCATACAACAGATTTGTGTAAACACGGCTTCACCTGCGCAATGAACATTAAGAACAATTTGTAGGGACAAACTTTGGGCATCACAGAAACATAAAAAAAACATTTGCGGAAATGAAAAATAACCGCTGAAATTCCTCTTGAATAACCAGACTCGCTGTGGACACAAACGGTGCTCAGTATACGCGCCTCGAGTGCGAGGAGAAAATTAATACCACTAGATCAAATTGTAGTACATACAAGCCTGAGAAAAGTTCTTTCGCTAAAGCGGCTTCCATAAAACACCCGTCAGTGACCCGCTTCTGGGTGAAAAGGCGTTTGATAAAACCGCGTTCGATAAACTATCCGACCCAGACGTCACATGTCCTTTTATCATAGCACGTTTGGTTCGAGGTTAGTTGGTTAACGCGGGATTATTTGATAGGGTGCCTCACCGTCATGAAATGCGTAATTTGGTCTGTGAAAGCTGTTCTGCAGCTGGCCATTCATTAGTCTTGCACTCTGTACACTGAGTTGCAAATAATATGGTATACATTTCTTAACTGACAAGAGAGTTCAATATCTTCCGACGTGTACGCCTGTGCGTGCGCTTTTAAGGCCGTTGTTTTCCCTCGCCGATATGTATTTGAATGATAGAAAGTTGGAGTATTGTATAGATAAAAATGTGGGCCAAAATAAAGAAATATTATGGGGGTCCCGTGCGTGAGGAAACACGAACTCGTTCATTTTAATATTGTTGTTGTTATTGTTGTTTTCTTTAACTAGTTTATTGATTGGTTAAATCTGTGTTTTGATATAGCAGCGACCAGGCCTTGCCCAGATGATTTTTGTTCGAGGAGTACGGGTGGGTGGCAGGGAGAGTATGTGCTGTTGGAAGGGAGGGGTTTTGAAGAAATGAACACTACGCATCACAATCCCTCTGCCTAGGAAACATGCCGACGGGTTTACAATCCCCAAACCCTCCAGCTACGTTCCTGACAGAAGTATAAATTGAATTGTGATGATAAGTAATCTGAACCCATGACTTTAGGCTTTGCGTACCGTTTTTGAGTGGGGGGTTTATTGATTGATTTGATTGATTATGCGGTGTAACGCAGCGATGCTACACAGGAGACGAGGCGCGCCGTAGTGGAGAGCTTCGGAATAATTTTGACCACCTGGGGATTTTTAACGAGACCCGAAATCTCCAACACACGGGCATTTGCACTTTTCGCCGAGATCAGAAAAAGAACCGCCCCGGCCGCGGATCGAACCCAAGTCCGTAGATTGCTGCATGTAGTGGGGGTGTATTGACTTCCCACAGGTAACCGTTTTATTTATTGAATTTGTGGTTTTTATTTCTTATAATATTTTTTGTGTGTGTGCTATGAGCCCCCAGTGACACCGCGTTATTTTACAGCGACCCCAGTGGGTGCGGTGGGGCCACATAATATCAGTCAAAACTATTAGAAACGTATATAAAATGGGTGGATTGGGTGAAGTGGTCGGTTGTATATGATAAAGGTGCTTTCATGCGGTTAGAGCTCCACTGATACATTTAGTATGCATTTTGAAGAAAAAAAAATTGTGAAAACATCGCTCGCTCCTCTGGCGGTGTCGGCTGCACTCGGTTCAGCGTCTCACTAGTAACGATTAAGAAAGTGATGGGGAAAACATGATTGAACCCGTACGAGTGCCGCTACAAGGCCCGAAGCCTTGCATTAAGGGCTTCAATATTTTTGCACAAAATCATATACGAATAAGAATAACCCTAGTTTCTTTTTACGGCACTTTATTTATTGAGCTACGACTGTGCAATGAGAAGACGACGACTAAGCTGTCCCTCGCCGTCTTGCTTGGCACGTGCAAATGCTTCTCATTCCGGTACTTCTTGCATCTAGTCAGCAGTGACACGCCAACTTCTCAGCGAATTTACTACTTTTGGCTTTTAGGGGCAGTTTTCCTTCAAATGACACGCGTTTTAGCGGGTCAACCTCGACTGAGTAGAACCGACTATTTGCGGCTCTCATTGCAAGCGAAATCAGTCGCTGTCCCTCAAAAGCGGAGACGCCAGCCTCCCGCATTCCTTTCGGGTTCTTCCCTCACCTGCTCTCACGAATTTCTCAAAGGGTGCCGCGGATGATTGGTTTGGAGCAGTGCTACACCCAAAACATGTGCACATACACCTTGAGTTCCCCTCGTACCTCTTTGGGGAACGGCTAGTCGCGTTAGCGAATTAGGATGTACCGGCAACCGGTATCTATTAAATGTAGTTTTCTTTGCTCCGGACAACGTGTTTTCCTTTCAGTCAAAACTACAGCTCACGTGCTTTTCGATTTGTATATATAAAGGAGTCCGGATTGGCTAAGTGGAGTAGGAAAAGAGAATTTAAAGGCACATACAACCCGCCGCAGTTACTCAGTGGGTATGGCGTAGCGCTATTAAGCACAAGGACGCGGGATCGATTCCCTGTCACGGCGACGGCTTTTTTGATGGAGGCTAAAAGCAGAAACGTCCGTGTGCACGATATTTCGGTGCCAGTTAAAGATCGCCAAGCGGTCAAAATTATTCAGGAGCCCTCCACTACGGCGCACCCCATCGCCTTTGTTGCGTCGGCGCGTTAAACTCTACAATCAATAAATCAACAGGCACAGAACAGTGCTTTAAGCGCTAAAATTACCTAAAAACGATATATGCATATTTATAGCTATACGCCTCGAGCTTCGCGGTCGCTGCACCGCCTGCCGTCGCTACTCGGTGGCGCTTACTGGGGGGGGGGGGGGGGGGGGGGGGGGGCGCTGCGTGGCTGACAGAGGCTCATGCATTGTTTCGGTTCTCTCGCTTTTTTTTCGTTTCCGCGTCAGAAACAACTTGGTATGGTGACGCCTGTAAGCAAAAAGTACGTTTAGGGCACTTCAAAAAACAGCTGCGTGTTGGTACAGAGTTCAAATGTCAACAAGAGCTATCCTGCGACGCTGTTCTCCGCGCTTCTTCGCCGCTCTTACGGGCGCCGGCGACGGCAGCCGCATATAACCACTGTCACCTCCGAATACTTCAGCAACAAGTGAATACTATTGTCGCCTCGTTTAGACGTGATACTGGCACAGTGAGAGCTTGCTTTCGTTTTGCAACGTGGACAGCGAATGCGCCTTTGTATCGAATACATAGGTCTTAAAAAAATAGATTTCAGTAATGTGATTACACAATACCTGACAATAACCTTGTACCTTTTGTGGAACTATAAGCCATGCCAAAATGTTAAGTATATTCCAAGGCTGTGGTTCGTTAAATATGTGCTCACTCACGCCTTACAGGAACGACCAAGGAAAGGTAATGAAACCACGAACATCTAAATGGTCGGCCAATCCCGGAAGAAACAGAACACCTCGTACGGGAATGAAAAAAGCCCAGTGCAGCTTCGGAAACGCTAAAGACGTTTGTCGAAACCTAAGCAAGTTAGAACTTACCGCACCAACTAGATACGAAATGCACCGATTTCTCGCAAGACATGGGGGCGGGCACGGAGGGAGACGCTTAACTATCGTTGTGTACAAATGCGTAGCGAAATCAACTAATGAACGTTTCAGTAATCACACAGACTAGCTGCGCGTTCACTTTCCTTTCGTTTTTCGACTTCAGCTAACAGATGATCACTCGGCGGACGCATTTTTTGAAGTATACAGTAAGTAAGTTCACAAGTTATAAGAGGTGTCGTTGGAAGAAATTGGTATCTGATAAGGCCCTCTGATTTCAGTTTGGGCTAGCTTCTGCAGGCTCCCTGTGTCGCGTGACAATGTTTCGAAGAATCATTTAGTAGCGGACGCGAGTTACTCTGTAAGGCCGGGTTCAGGGTGTTGTCGTAATATTAATCTTTAAATAATGACGTCATTTGACTCCTTAGCCAACCGAACTGCGTGCAGCGCTGGTTTTTTGTGTTCGTAGCGCACGATATGGCTTTTACTTTGGTAGTCTCAACATAGTAAAAGCCCGTCTCCGCTGTGCTCGCGGAAGATATATGTAGCAGATGATCGATTGCGATCGCTCACCTCGCAACAAGGCGACCCGGCATTAAGTTCTATGACCCAGCATTAAAATTCTAGGCGGGTCATCAGCACGCGGGCCGCGTGCTGATGCCCGCGTAGAATTTTGTACTATCCATCGCTCCTATTTCGTGTAATGCTGATGAAATGCACGCCATACTGGCTTGTCAAGGGTAGTGATGAATATCTTAGGTATGAAGCGTAATTGGCGTTGTCAGCTATGAGTGCTCCGCTAGATTAAGTAAGCCCACAAGACCTATTTTCATCGTTGTTTATCACCGTAGCATGGCCAACTGAAGAAACACTGCTTACAGAGATGCTGTTAGACAATTTCCGGGCTGTTGAATTACAATAAGCTCCATGCATATGCTGCTTTCGCGACGCCCGCCTGTGACGCACACCTGGCGCTTACACGGACCAAATTTACCTCACTCACATCGCATCGGAGACATTTACACTACCGTGAATACACTTCATTTGCGAACAGAGTGACTGCTCCGCATAGATATGGATTTCTAACACATACAAACGGTAAATCTCAGTCGTGAACGTTTCGCAAAAGCAACGGCTGCAGTGGTGAGTCTGCCGGAGACTCCCGCGACTACTTTCGAAACGGGCTGCTAGGTGGATTTTAGTGGCGCCCCTACAGGCAGCTCTCGAGGCGTATATATTAGCTGTTCACAACGACCGCCGGAACATAAAACAAACTACACATTAAGGACCAATACAAAAACAACAGAGGGATCATGAATGTAGAAAAAGTTAAAGCATACAGCTAGCGAAACAGCCAGCTGGACGCTTCAATTGAGAGCCGTTTCACTCAACTATTCTTTACAACTCAAGTACACCTTGCTATTCTCTGACTCGCTCCTCTTAAAGTTTGGCTGTTGATTACTACGTTCCCTGCTCAGACAACAACGTTTGCCGTGCGGTCTGGACCATGTCGCTTGGGGCTACGAGACAGGCTTTTTATTTTATTCGCTGGTACATTCGTAATGGGTTAGGTCGAAATCAACGTTAGTTTTGACATGTTTCCTAACTTTAATTAACGCCGTTAGTAAAGGAAAGCACGATACGGAAAAAGTAACGTTTCGGAACATTGACGAAAATTGTTATTTTGACTGTACGATTTGCTCCAACCTCGACTTCGGGACCATTTTCTCCGAACCGTTTCTTCCGGGACCACTTTTTTCTTTCATCCGTATTGACCCTTGTCTGTAAATCACGGCGCTTCGCAAAACACGACTTAACGCTACATTTTTCAGTGTTTTCCCACTACTCATCTACCGTTACCTACAAAAAGAGAGCAAACATCCAAAAACCTCCTCCGCACCCAAAACGTGCAACACAAACGTACGTAAAACATGCAAAACGTTGGCTGCACAGTAAAAGTATTAGCCCAGAGAAGGTCTAAGCAAAAACATACCACTGCTGGAATTTTAAAGATTAGCTTTCGAAACACCTAAATATTCAACGATGCTAAGGCACTGCAGTAACTTGTCATCCACGACCTACGAACCGCGAAAATAAATACACCGACAGTTTTAACGACGAAGCACACAGGGCCGATCACCATAAAGGTAGCGCACCGAAATGTCCCAGACACATTTGCGTATAAATACGTGTTCAAAGCTGCTTCAGAGAAGGTAAAAAAATCTCTTTTCTACAACAATGGTATAAAAGAAGAAGAAAACTGAAGATAAAACCGCAAAGTCTATCCTCATTTCCGTGTAAAGAAAAAAATCACTGGGACGAATTTTATTGTATCCAGAAAATAATAGAAAGAGTCGGTAAACTCAAGTTAATAGCTGCGAAAATACCATTAAAGGGGCAGCCCTTCGGTAAAATTGAGATAACAAAACGGAGCGTAGGCGGCAACGGCCGCGGGCCCACATACCCCAAATATGGGGGTTTCAACGTGGCGTTCACAAAAATTCATTTCGCGCAAACACTGCTCCGACAGTTGGGAACACAGTTACCAGGGCAAAATCTGCTGCTCTACACCCATCAGATAAAGCAGAAACGTCACCAAATATTCTTGCCTTTATTGACTGTCCAATGTCTGGGCACTCGAGTGACGTCACTCGAGCTATATCGCTGTCATTGACCGGCTTCGTGGCAGATGCAGAAATGAATGCAATCTATAGCCACTATAAAGAAACCCACCACAAAAGTAAAGCAGAAACTAAAAGACATTTCTGGTGTGCCGAGAAAATTACACAGGGCCATCGGTGCTGGCTATAAAGATTGCTTTCAATGAGTTTCCGGGGACAACGGCACTGCTGCTTGGTACCTTGAAGAAAAACCCGTGTCGCCCATTCCATTACACTACGGAAATTTTGCTTTGCGTCAGCATCAATCTTTGTCGCCACCCTAACTTGTTCTAGGTTTACCCCACACAAGCATTTTTTATAGGCGTAAAGTAGTCATTTTAGAGCAGCCGGAATCTGTAAACTCATAGACAAGTGAACCGCGAAAACAAAAGTATTAACCAGCACACTCAAATAGCCGGATTTCTATCCATGACAGTCAAATCGACTCATGGTTTAGTTAGAAAAGCAAAGTCGGGAGATTTGCTTTCTAAAAATGCCAATAGCCCGCCATTATCGCAACTCAGACTAGTGTATTTTCAGTACTGCGTGCTCTGGGTCATAATGTCGCGTTCGCTTTTCATTTGTTCGTGACTGTACATAAGCTTCTGTTTTTTAAGGGAAGGTTATATTGATAGGGTTGTATGCATTTTTCGTGTCTCCGGACAAAGTAACGGGCCTTTGAAGCACGAATCATTGTAGGGCCAGGCGTTGAAAAACGAGATCCAGGTGTGTTCTGTTAGTATGCGGTCGCCACCAAAGTCGCACGCCATTCAAAACCTAATTTGCGCATTGGGCATATACGTATCACCGGTTCGAAATGCTTCTAAAGTAGCTTGAATGGAGAGCGCCTAAATTTTGACAGAAAACAAGGACGAGAACGACTACAACACAGGACGAAGCGCTTCTTCCTGTGTTGTAGTCTTTCTCGTCCTTGTTTACTGTCAAAGTTTAAGCGCTCTCCATTCAAGTTATGCAGAACCAACTAGCCCCTACAGATACCCTTCTAAAGTAGATTAATTAACAACGGACACCACTGGCAATGCATTGAAGGACTCTGGAAGGACTCTGGTAAGGAAGAGTCCCTGATGCATGCATTCTCCCCTTTAAGACAGACACTATACGTCTGAACGAATGCGTGAATCCGTAAAGAAACATTATGAGAAACCAAATCCAGTATGAGCCAAGTGCCAGAGAACCCCTTCCCCCGTAGAAGAAAGATGGTGAAAGTGGTTCTTCTAGAGAAACCGTTTGGTCAATTCCTGAAATAATATGCACTATTATTAAATACCGTGTAGACAGCCTCCAGTTTTACCTGGAAGACTACGGTAACATCCAATCCACATATATTACTCAATTATATACATCTTTCTTACAGATGCGAAATTGGCTTACTCTGGATCTTGTTCGTCTCAAAAATGCTAAATAGAGGCGGAGAGCCCTCGAGGTCAGTAGGGATGCTTACGGTTGAGATGAGACTCATTCAGGTCGTTGCATAAGCTGCTTGCTCTATTTTTATTGTCTTATTGCGCATAGGATGCCCGACGCAATGAATAAATATCGAAAAAGTTCTTCCTCGGTCGTACAAATATGGAGCACTGAAAATTTATTTTGGATCCCGGCGTTGCAATAATTCGTATTTACGGCGATTACTTTATTTGTTACTCGTGTTCCGACTGTGGCATGTAGCCTCAGATTCAAATCACTGTTCCTAGAGTGGTCCTAAACTGTAAACTCGTGAATAAAATTGAACTCTGTATTCGTCATTTCGCGTTGAATAACAAAGGGCAGCTCAAGAAATCAAGACGATCTTGTTGGAAATTCTACTCAAATGCCACTTGACCCCTGCTTTGATTCAGCATTGTGATTTCTTGGCGCTATATCTGCGCCTTTTTGTCTGAGAATGTGTTTCTAACATATGCATTTGCCTTTCCTATTTAAACCATACAATAGCAGGGTATATTCGCGAGATCCGCGCGTGATGTTCCAGGGGCCTCTGCAGCGCATAGCATAGTTCGTAAGCCACCGTTTGCATGGCTCTGTTTTAGTGGCAAATCTAAAAATGACCCACTCGTGGTATCAAAGGCAACAATTGTGGCGGTGGCGCCTGCGGTCCGCTTGGTGCGAGAGCGTGCAGACGACAATACGTTTCTTGGAGCCCATGCAGGGTCGTTTTGTGAGTACTCCCCCATTCACTATTTTTCTTCCTATTTTGGCGAATTTGCACGGAGAAAAGCTTGCAACAGGGGGGAAGCCCTCGCGAGCGACTGGATAGGGTGGGAGGTTCCTGCTTCTCCCGCCATGGGGGAGAGAGCAAGAAGGAGGGAAAGGTGTGTTAAACTGAAGACGCCACGTGGTGTCAATTTTTTGAACCTTAATTCCGTGTCCCTCAATCCTGGCTATGTACGATTTTTAGTGCACTAAATCATCAAAGCGGGCGATTTTTAAATCAGCCACTGCTGCCCCTTACAATCGGAGTGTAGCAAACGGCAGCGTAGCAAGTCCTTAAGCTGGCGTCAGAGCCAGGTGGCGCACCTCAAACATCTCACCGCCAAAGGGCTCAGTGCTGCTTGCAGACGTTACCCAGTGTCGAATCCCCTACCATGCAGGATATAGAAACCAGAGCAGTGGGTTTTGGAACACATCGGCATAATGTTCCCGCACGTGGCACACATGAAAGAGTGTCGAGAGATCAAACCAAACAACCGACCCTACGAGGCGATTTGTGATAGACTTCATAAGTACCTGTAGCTGTCGGATTGAGGTGCTATATTAAATGTGGTTGGTCAGTGGTTCGGCAACTAATAAAATGTCGTTTCACATTGTAAAATTCCCGCCTGCGTGTGCTGTGTCATTATTAATAGAGATTTAAAAGCTTTGTAGAAATGTGTTGCTTGAATGCAGCCATTTTTGTGTTCTTTGCTGTCAGTTGAATTCTATATATACCCAAGAAGTACACCAGCATTGTTTGGAATGTTGTGTTATACACGTTCCAAATCCTGCAAAAACATTAGGTGGAACAGGTTCTGTTCTTATTTATTGCAACGTTTTGATTGGACATGAAATAGATTCACATCCTGCCTATCCATCCATATTAAGCAACGTTTTTCATAGTTTCAAAATGCTGTATACAAATTAGACAGGAGACAGTATGTATTTCTTGTTGCCAACGGTTAACCGGCGATTCGGAGTGCCATGTCGATCAAAAGAGCAGCAACGTCGGTGCTTGAAGCAGCGTTTGCTGCACACACCTGAAAGACAAAATTGTGGATAGATCTGACAGAGGTCCACACAAAAGCTGTGTTGCACGAAGCTAAGTGAGAGTAATTTTAAACACAAAAAATCATTTTCCCCAACTGGAAAACCCGTTTTTCGCTTCTTGTGAAAACGGGCCATACTCTTTGAAAGGACAAGCTGAGTCCCATGCGTAAAGCGCTAAAATGATTGCAACTGTCAAACCGGCTAGTTCTATGTTTTTGAGATGTGAAAACGGGGTTACCTATTTGTGAAATTTATTTTTAAAAAAGGTTTTCGCGAGGCTATGTCTTCTTTTGTGTTTTTAAGGCGAAAGCAATATATCTTACGGAGGGAAGACTTACCAAATGCGCATTTACGGCTTTTTTACTTTTGCGCGAAATCTTTCTGCACAGCCATTAGCAAAACGTCTTGACACAGGTTCCACGGAACCAAAATTCTCCGTTTCTGTCAAACCCGGTTCCCCTCCCGTGCCAAAGACCTGTCACGCCATGAAACTTCAGCGCCTCGCTCTACAGGCAACCGTTCGTGTCGCAGCTAACACCGAGCTCAGGAAGCGCGTTTTAAAGCACTCGTCTCCTACTCAAGGTGCGCGGGTCAAGTTTTATACTAATGGGAAGGCATTTTGTTTACTTTTCACAGCAGCGGAAATTTTGCGTACCGGAAGACAACAACGAGTGTTTTTCGCACACTTGAGCAAGTACTATTTCGCCGTCACAACATTCGTTCTTACAATGATAACCCAGGCAACCCAAATCTGTCGCCTTAATAAATTCTGCTGTTCCATGCCGGAATGAATCGGAACCTCAATTAAATACACATAGGAGCAATATTGCATGTTCATGTACGGGACCCCCTGTACCATTGTTGGTGAGTGGAAACAGCCTTGTCTGTTCAGAGAAATTTCATAAACTTTTGACCTGTGTCAGTACAGCTACTTCACCAGAGATTCTGCAATTTTAAAAACTCACAAATTTCCCAGCCTACACAACACAGACATTCATCCGGTAAAAAAAACATAACCTATATTGGGACACTTACCGTGATATTTTCGATCAATTTTTTCATCTCGAGGGTATACATGGGGTGGTCACCCTGTTAAATACAATAAAATCTGTCATTTCCCGCAGATGTTGTGTACAACCAACGTTCAGAGCTGAAATACCACTACACCACGAAACAAAAACTTCATGTAAATAGGATTTTAATACAATCCTCTCGCTTAGACTGTTTAAATAATCATCACTGCCATTTGGGGCATACTTCTACCTAATCATTAGCAACACCTGCGTACCTTTTTCAAGATTTCAAGATTTCTTATTTGGCCAAATTATAGTAAGTAGGCCAGTAGAAAAAAACTGCGTTGCAGCTTCTTTCTTCGGCCCTCAATTTAGCGAATGAAAAGTTCTCCCCGTGGACGGCACCTTCACCAAGAGTATTGTGAATAGCGCCACCATAGTGCTAAGCTGAGCAGGGTTGCCTACACCTTGTTACGAATCGACAGGGTATTTTTTCTGTTTACGCGGCGTGCAGATTTCCACAGCGCACAGCTCGACAGCGCGTATACTTATGCTTTCCTTGCGGCATTCGTGCTGGGAGGGAAAGCACTTGCAGCGATCCTGCGACGTCGAAAATTCGCCGCGACGAGCAACCTCTCGAACGGCCGCTGGTGGCGGCCACTGACTCATCGCCACTCCGACACTGGAAGAGTGCTTTTTTTGTGTGTTCCGGCAAACCTCAACACCCCCCCCCCCCCCCCCATCTCGTCCACCCACAGTTTTATCACCGTGGCCAAATAACAAAGACCCACCGCGGTGGCTCAGTGGCTAAGGCGTTGTCCTAGTGAGCACGAGGTCGCGGGTTCGATTCCCGGCCGTGCCAGCCGCTTTTCTGATGGAGGTGAAACGCAAAAACACCCGTGTGATCAGCGCAAGTTAAACATCCCCAGGCGGTCAAAACTAATCCGGAGCCCTCCACTATGGACGCCTCATCACCTGCGTAGCTTCGGCGTGTTAAACCCTACAATAAATCAAGAAACAGTGGGAAAAGCGATCTCCTTCCACAAAAAAAGACAAGGCGCCAAGGCCTCAGACGCCGAGGGCCTGCGTCACGCTAATGAGACAGCATAGTGCTTACAATTAATCTAAGCAAAACAACACAGCAAGCTTCGATACCGCATTATAGATGATAAGACGCCTGTGAAAAATGAGACTCTCCCCCCTATGTATTCTTGCCAAAGATTATGTTTGCAGACTATATTTGAAGGCTAAGCAGGACTGGTGTCACTAAATAGAGCGAGCCGCCCAATACGCGCAGTGCTCGCGTCAGGTTAGAGAAGTCAGAGCATTTGCCGAACTGCGGACACGCTTCTGCTGAAATACTGTTACGTTACACACGTTATCTTTGATTACCATGCGGAACGACATTATTCGCGAACAGCCGCAGAGCAGGGAGGACAAGCTAACCCTACCATGGTTGGCCCATTAGAACGTACGAACCACAAAAAGGAGGTGCCCATAAACGGTCGCATGGTAAACAAAATGTCACTTTATGCGAACTGACCGGAACAATGGCACGGAACAATAGAGGAAAAGAGTGCTGATACTCTGTACCCTTATTTAGTGACACTAGCCGAGCGCAAGCACCAAGCCCGCCGACACGCCTAGAAACATTTCATACGCTCGGCCATCACCATTTGTAGCTCCCCATGCATTAACCAAGTTATCTGTTGCTCTCACCTCTTCGTCGTTCGGAGCAGAGGCAGCTCTCATGCTTGCCGCTCGCTCACCACTCTACCACTACATGACGGAGACGACGGATCTCAGTTCGCGAACGTCTTCACCGATATAGCAACAGGTACCAGCTGTGCGGATCTAGCTTTATAGATTTCGAGGCGCCTTCAGACTTCGCAGAGTTTGCGGCGGGCAATGGTGAGTGCGGGACTCTTCTTCACTGAGTTTACCATGCTTCACAGGATCGCTGGAGGGCATGCGTCTTTGTCGCGTGGTTTATTCGCACAAGAATATCTTGGTTCAGTGGGAAATTAGTACAATAGACAGCCATGAATGTGAAAGCGTCGGAACGACAGCAGGTACCGGAGCTTGCAAATGTGTTGAACTTGGATTTTTCGGATGCACTCAGAAAGCCAGAACTGCTAGAGCCTATGCTCGCTGTTTGTCGTGACGATAACAAGCTGTCGGAAAAAATTGAGCTGATCAATGAAAGTGAGACCCGTAGAGCTCAAGCGAAAGAAATGAGAAAAGGAGCTAGAGCAAGACAAACGAAAGCGTGAACACCAGCTGCAGAAACAAGTACACGTCTCGAAAGAAAAAATAACATGAGTTCGAGGAAGAGATTCGAGAACAAGAGGCTGAAGTGAGAGGGACTCCAGGGGAGGAAAGGAACCGAGAGCAGAAAAGTCAAATCGAGTGAGAATCGGAACTGAAACGCCTGGGTTGGAGGTGTCGCGCAAACGGCTTCGTAAATTGGGCACTTTCCTAAAGAGTAACCTAATGCGTCCTTACAAGGTAGAATGAGACATCGGTCTCTTTTGGCTCAATTTAGGTCATACCGGACAGAAGGACCAGTTTAACCGTGAGGCTTGGTCAGGACGTTCGCTTACGCTTTTGTCGGGTGAGGCGTCCGACGTGGCGGCCCGCTTGCCAAAAGAGGGAGCTAAAAATTACGAGAAGGTGAGGTCAAGTTTCTACCGGTAATACAGGCTGTCTGCTGATCATTTCGGCAGAGGTTTTGGGAGGCCAAAAAAGCTAAAGGTGCCATGCATAAAGTTCGGCTATAAGCACATGCCAAACATTTTGGAGCGGCCCAAAGGAGCGAAGGCTTTCGCCGAGCACCACAAAATGGTCCAGTGCTTTGGGATACAGGCGTTTTACCACCGACTATGAGATTATACGAGGTACTGGGTGCAGGATCGGCCTGATGTAGATACTGTCGACAAGGCAGCTGAATTAGTCAGAGTTTGCCGCACGTCGCGGTGCTGAAGGTCTTAAGTACGGCAAGAGACATTTGAGGCAGTGACCTTACAGGTCAGGGCCGAATGGCGGAAGTTTCACACGATCAGAGCGACCCTCAGAAAACTGGAGTTGGGATAGCGAAACTGGCCGAAAAGATGAGAAGGGTAGAGATGCATAAGTGCCCCGATCAAAAAAAGATCTTTCAAAAGTGAGAACATTTCTTGTTTTGTGACTGCGGGGAAACAGGACTTTGCTTGGACTGGCAAAAAGAGAACGGTGGTGGGTCACGTTGCAGACCAGAGCGAGAGCGGCATTAAATTTCTGGAGCCCTTCGTAAGCCAGCTCGTCGTTAACAACAAACTGTGCGAGGTACTGCGGAATTCAGCGGCTACTGTAAAGGTGGACCAGTCTGTGTACGTTGAGCCGTATCAGTTAACGTTAGTGTGTGTTTGGGTGAGGCAGACAATAGAAGCGCGAATCCTGCGCCTGCCGATTGCAAGCGTTACCATCGGAGGTCTGTTTGGGGAACTGCTCAACCAGGTTGCTGTCCCGCCCTGGCTTCTTCTTGGGCGTCCGTGCCTCTTCTTGAACTGGTCAAATTCTAGCGCTGCCGATAACAGAAGACATTGAGTTTCGTTCGAAAGAAGCTACCGCGGAGAGTGCCGACGTCTCGGACAGGAGAGTGTGAAAAAAAGAGATAACTACATCACATCTGTTCAGGCTACCCAGAGAAGACAGCACATGACCACAGTGCGCAACAATGTGTCGGTCCCGGTTTCGAACACCTCGGTAGGGCCTTCAGATTAGCGGGGGATTCGGATACGACTGAAGTCCCGAACGAGAACAGCTCGCGAGACGACAAGATAGGAGAATTTCAACGTGATGATGCTGCGATAAAAGGTGTCGAGTCTGTCGTGCGAGGCACCAGCTCAGATACCCTACGTCGCGCAACGTCGAGATTCCGGCGTCCCATGTGGCTGAATTGACGTTAGAAATCGGGAAGTACGAGCCTAGGAAAGAGGGAGGTATCACCCTTCATGGTTTATTTACCCATTGGTTTGCTAATGAGAAGAACGATGACCCGAGAGGACAAACTTTCCGGCGAAATTTGCGGTTAGAGCTTCAGCGTAGACCTGCCGAAAGGCAACCTCAAGCGCTCCCACCGTCACGGCTCCGCGAAACTGTAGGCTTCTGAGACCAAATGCGCGCCTTGTCGAGGGGTGGAAATTTCGGCAGTTTACAGCACGCGCTCTACATGTGCCTTAGAGAATGGCCGATATCCTCTTACGCGCTAGAAGCAGCCTTCAGTGAACGGGCTTTCCTAAGGTGTTAAAAACGAAGAAAGCTCATGGCAATGCCGAGAGTTCAAGTCGTAACTGTCAAAGCGAGAAATGGCCTCTAGAGGCCTGAATTTTTGGGCTGGTGAGTTTTACCTTATGCAAAATTCACCCCTTTACAATTGAATTTTTCTGTGTCGGGTGCTTCTGTTGATCAGAAATGTCGGTCTTGCAAGCTTGTGTGCTTGGCTTATTTACTGCTGGGTAAAACAATTGCAGTGTAATTAGGTGATAAGGCATTTTTGTCTCAACTAAACGCCTGTTAAAGCTTCAGTGTGGATTTTTCTTCGCGCTTCCAGGCGATGTGGTTTTGTTTTCTGTGTTGCTGTCATGGTCACTTGTTTTACCGAGCCAGAGTTGTTCCAGGGGGACGCTTAGTCCAATTTCGCCGGCCAGAAAGCTACCCCACGGTTCTTTCAGCCAAGTCATATTGGACGTCAGCACAATGTCATTCGCCCCTGGCTTGAAGTAGAGCTTCTGTCAAGCACTTCAAGAGCATTCCTCTTGCGAATGGGTGATAACCCTATCCATCAGCTGTTACTAATCAGCTGTTACTAATGGAATGTGTGTGCTTGTGATTAGCTGCGCGCGGCCTTCAACAGCGCGCTTTGATGCCTTCCAAAATGGCATTGTAAGCGGGAGAGAGAAACACTTGCAGCGCTCAGGCGACATCGTAGATATTTGGTTCCCTGTACTGCCCCGAACGGCCGGTGACGGCGGCGGCCAGTGACTCAACCCCGCTGCAGCTAGGCAAGAGTGCTTTTGCTTATGAGTTAGACTCTGGAGACCGTTGAAATCCTTTTTTGTCCCCTCTCTGGCACAGCGTGCGCCTTCTATCACGAGAACTGTTGAGGGTGTTTTGTAGGCTTGTATTTTTATGGGCACATGCGCAATGTGCTGAAAGGCTGTGGTCCGTTGTACTTCTGATTACAAACTCTCGCCCCTTAGCGAGCTCAGTCAGTTCACCCCGCCCTCTTGCTGACAGCGCTGCTCTCCTCATTGTCAGGTAAGCACGGGAGAGTGTTCCGGTATCATCGCTGTTCTCGTCTCAAGTTCTGCTTTCGCCAGAGCCCCTCCTCACCGATCGTTCAACACGCTACCAAGGCATTGAACGAGGACAGTTTTGCGACGCCTTCACCAATGTCACATCCATGAGGCATTCGGTGCTACCGATAACGTGAGCACAAGGACTGTTGTGATGGAAACGCCTGTGCCATAGACAGCTTGTGGCTTTGCCCTTACCCGGGAAAAGGCCATCATGGTGCGAGCCAAAGCAGGCTTGTTTTAGACTTTCATGGCCCACTGGAAGCGGCAACACGGCCCTTTGGCACCAAGTTTCGCTCATGATTCGCGTGGTCTGGCCAACCTGAAGGGGGAATCAGTCAGTCGCTTTTTCATGTCCCGCTCTTCAATGTGTTGCGTTCATATATCCCTTCCCTACCTTTTACAGGTTTTTTTCTTACTGTTTTTTACGTTTGCCCACGCTGTAAGGGTTAACCATAGGAAACGACATCACTTTTGATTCGAAGCATAGGGTTTTAGGGGCACGCTTGTGCTTCAAAGTGACGTCCACTTGTGTGGATCACTGGTGGGCTACCGGCCTCGACTCCGTAATAAATCCATGGTTTATGGCTTCATTCTCTATGACGCTCAAAACACTGATAGGCTGTTTAAGGGTTCCGCAATGAAGCACTACATATCGACCGACCGAAGAGGTTTTAAACAGTTCTTGTAATACGGTCTACCCATGAGACAGCACCAATGAGGAAACAATCAGTGGTTCTCACTTCAAAATGGAACGACCAGATAGCAGCAAATGAATATAATGCAACGAAGCCTTCCCGTGGACACGTCCTAGGTTGATGTCGTGAAGAATAACGACACGGAAATCTCCCTAATCAAGAAAAAGAACACTGACCTTGCGTGACAGTTACTCCTCATCGCAGTCTTAACTCTACCCAGGGCATTATACCGGAAAAAGCTCTTAATGAGACGGAAGCCGACCTAATTGAGCGTTCGAACGACGACGTTGTAGTCGGTCTTCGAAGAATTACAATACGAAGATATGGCAACGAAATTCCGAATAAACACATTCGTTTGGCTTTGGAAGGCACCTGCCTCCCTGACACCGTGAGGCTCGCTTTCATGAGTTGCGGTATTCTACCCTAGATTCCCACCATAGAAGCTGATTGAAATATCAGAGATATGGACATGGGACCCACGCGCGCTGTGTCAAGTTGGCCTGAATTTAGTGCAGGTAAACAGATCAACCTTGGGGTAAGTGGTACAGCATAATATCGAAGTATCGAAATTGCAGCCGTACACACCTTGCGCACTCCATGTCAAGTCGTAATTTCATATCACGAAAACGAAATGATTCACTGACCATAACATCTCCTGAGGTGCGCCAAAAATTCATTTTTATCGGCTGCACCGTATACGCCGGCGCGGCCCTCGGGAGGTGGGGTGGCGTCTTGATAAAACACTTACACAGTGCAGCCTTGCTGCCGTGGCACTCCCGCTGCCTCCACCCAAGCGACTGCCACTTACCCCTGCAACTCCAGCAGGGGATTTGTAATCGCTTCCCCGCCTGGGCTGTCCTCGCCGCCAGCCCCTTGGCACAATCCACGGAACACGCGTTTGTAGCAATCTAAAACACAATTGGAAGCGAGTCGCACGTCCTGTTCCGTCACACGACTCAGGTACTACTGAGTGCGAGTTGAGTATAGACATTGGTGGGCCGGCCCCCAGCGACAAAGGGTTGTTAAAGCCTCCTACAACGGCCCAGGAAGGGGGACCGACTAAACGACAAGTGGAAGGGACTACCTCGGGATATATCACATGATCCTCACTAGTGTACAATGGCGTGCGTGTGTGTGTTCCTGCGTGTGTGCGCGTGTGTATGTGTTAGAACAGGAAAACAGCAGGTTTACTGTTGACCTTGAAAGAAGCGGAAAAAAGAAGGGGTAGTTCTTGAGAAGTCTAAAAAGGCTTTGAACCTAGTTCATTGAAGGAGCCATGAAGACAAAATACAAGTTTGGTTTATTAGAAAGACTGCCTAATCATGATAACAATGATACCGATATCATCGCAATCTTCGAACAAATAACGGAGATATTAAAGAAAACGTGTAAAGCAGTCGGGACCCCCTAGCCAATTTCCCGAAACTTTTCTATGACGTCACGGAACCTTGTTCGTGCGATTGGCGGCCTCCTGACTGACCTGTCGTGGCGACACATGACTGGACGTCTGTAATGGGGCCTCTAGTTCTATTTGACCGCACCACTTGAATGCTAACATGCAATTAACGCACTGAAAATTATGTTTTATTGTTGGCCCGTATGACGTCATTCTTGCTCATAAAACGTCACTGTGGCGCAAAATTTGAGTTTTCAAAAACTTCTTGCTTTTTTTGCGTTAAAAAAACATCTTGTGTGGCTGTAATAGAGCTGAGTGAGATACTGAATCCTAGTCCTTTCACATTAAACGAATTTGTATTTTCACTTCATGGCTCATTTAAACCGCTGAGCTTGACGTGAAGAAATCATCAAAGAAGACCGAACGCATAACAATGTTGGCAAGTCTCCCGCGTTCGCAAATAAGATTTCCTCAACAATCCTTTTCGGTTTGCATTGTGCGGCATTGCGGGTCCGGGCGGTGGCAGTTCCGACTTTTTGGGCCAGCACATCTCTCGATTCTGGCTGCCTGGGGAGAGGTACAGCCGTTCGCCGCCACAATCTTTCTCCTTATGCGTGGAATAATATTTCTGGCTAACCCTTATCTTATTTCCGGAACAGCTGCCCCGACCGGTGCAACTGTTGAGACGACTTTTCAGATATTCCTGGTAGCAAGATTCTTCCAGCAGTAAACCTCTCTACCTTTGAAGTGCCTCAAAACATTCGCTTGATTTGATGGCCACATTAAGAGATAAGAACACTCGCTAGATCTCTGTCTTAGAACTAGTATGTAAAACTTTACGTACCCAGACTTCCCACATCCTCGCTCGTGTGCAGGAAATCAAAAGCTGAAAATAACATACAAGTTTGGAACACGTCAACAAGGCAACCATAATATTCTTTAGTATACTCCGCGTGCATGGTGTACCGCAAGTTTTAGATCTCGAAATTTGCCCACATGTCCTGTCTTTTCGTCATCACTGTCAGGTTTCGCGCAGCGAAATGCGCATAATGGCGTACCGCTTCATTTTTTCAGAGCTATAAAGGAACGCATCTTGCGGGCACCGTTAATTTTGGGCATTATGTTGGCGTACTCAGTTTTTGATACGTAGTCCTCGCGAAAGAATGAGTGCCATTACTGCGTACATTTGTGACCGATGCTCAGGAGTACAAGTCGAAAAGAGTCGTCATGGCAATTGTGCTAACGAACGCATTAGTAGAAACGCCGCGCAGTTTCGTTAAAAACAAACGCGTAGCGGTACTTTTATCAGTTTCAATAAGTGAGGGACTGCGGTGAAACTTACTTTTTATTACGGCGCAATAAGAATATAGTTCTGCTAAATCTTGTGTGTTGACCCTGCTTTTTCTCTTTTATGTTCTAGTAGGTTAAACATTTCCTTGTCTGTCATTCATTTACCGTTGCGGCCGCTTTTAAGTAATGAGAATTTGTAATAGTTCTTCACGTTTGTGTCCCTCGTATGCACAAAATCAGATTTGAGTAGTCAACGACAGCGTTTTATCTGGAGAAACCTCAAAGTAGTTTTCGAGAAAAAAATCTGTCGTGATGAAAGCATGTTTTTTTTTTCTGCAGGAATATAAGCACTTAGTAGTAGTGTCGTTTTTCTTGCATTTGCTTTCCCAAATCTGCTCGGTGCTTGGTGACAGTTGAGAAATTATTTATACAACGTCAATTTCTAAGACGGCAGCCAAATATGAGCCCTCTTCATTATATTATGCGGAACGTTTCCTTGTACGGTCGCAAAGGCAATTCTTGAGGCTGTGCAGAATGCCGCATGGATATTTCGATGGTACTGTAGTCACAGCTTCATTTAAGCGTTACATACAAATTAAGAAACCTTCTATTCCCTAAGAAATACAAAGTTTTTCAGTTCTCCTGAGATAACTTCTAAGGCCTCGCGCGGCCAACGTTTTTGTTAAGAAAGCCACCTAAACACCGCGGCTGTAACTCAAAGCGAGTTGACACAAAAAGTGCAATAGGGCCATTTTTAACCTCGGCTTTATGTCCGCAGGGACATCGCACGTGCAAGTAAATTGCTTGCAGCTAACAATAAAATGACGTGGTCACAACAATATGTGAACAAGCGAACTTAGGCAATCGGAGATGTTTTACAGCCTATGAAGCTTAGAGTCGTTGAGTAACGCAACACTCCGCAGTTTTCGATACCAGCGTTCTGAGGCATCAAATAAGTGAAAATGCCAACAAAATGGCGGGTTTGAAGCTGACCCCATGAGGCACGTTACTAATACGTACTCCATACTACGCGTACTATATACTACGCCTTCATGAAGCCTAATTGTGCATTAATATGCAATAGTTATGTTATTAGTGCTCCTGTAGCAATGTGTTTTGTCCAGAAATGTCCATGAACACTTGCGGACCTGGCATAGTTTGAGTCAGACTCATTATCAATATGCACTGTACCGTAGTCTTCGAATAAAGTATGCTTGGTGGTCGCAAAAAGAAACGTTTCTTTATGCAAAGGTGCTATTTTTTTAAGTTACTGCATTCGTCTTTTTTTCACAAATTAACAATGTCATTTTTTTCTTCAAAAGAAGAAGCGTCTTACAAATTACCAAATACACAGGAAATTACTCAAATTGCGGGATAAACATAAAGGTAGGGAGAGATATAGTAGGTCATTTTTTTCTTTTAAAGCTCCATAGTGAAACCACAAGCAGGAAACAGCGCCACCAAAGCATTTTCGTATTTCTCAGAAATGATTCCCAAGTATCACGTGAAGAGCCGTAAGAACACGGCATTTCGTATTTGTCACCTTCAGACGCCGATATAGATAAGGGCAGCTGCTGTACAGATATACTTTTAGGAAGTTTTGATTAGTTCATTACAGTTTCCTGCAGTTCCGTCCAAATTGAGCAAAAGTAGCTGCAAGTTACATACGACGCCTATAGTGTAGGAACGTGACTAGGCTTACACACGGCAGCAGTACTTTTCCTGCCCCAGTGCCATTGTTGAGGGGTCATGACGTGAAGTTGGTAATCCCATGGTTGCTGGATACACAAAAGTGTATAAAAATATTTCCGAAACGTGACTGAGTTAGTTTTTGTTCCATTATCTTGGTCAATACTGTATTTGTTTTACTAATTACTTGCATAAAGATCTTCCACGTTGGCAGACACGGCAATTCAACTGAAATTGTTTCGAGTAACTCTTCCGTGGAAATCTTCCGGTAAAAATTTTGCATCAGTAATATTTCGCTTCTATCGGTTCCAAATTTAGGAATATTTGGATTGCGAATGTAATATCTTTCCAGAAAGTTGTGGGTTATTGCAGGTAAGTCCCCGCGTAGTATGCGTTCAAACGTCTGTCGATCACAATTGTTTAAATTGAAAACTACGCAAATGCATCACGTATACATACACACGTTTGTACAAAGCGTTTACCTCTGTGTCCTCCCTCGTCTTGAGTTTTTCTATGCATTCGCGGCCTATGTTGCAAATGCTGCTGAGATACTAGAACACAAACAAGACCAGACAAACCATGTTATTATCAGAAAAAAACGCTGAAACATTCACACTTTCGCAAATTTTCGTGTTGTCACTTTTTATATCCCTGCCAGGGAAACTCTATACGCATTTATAAGAAACGGGGCAGGCTTTAGAAAAGCGCAACACCTTCAAAAAATCAAATCCCGAAGCACCGCACCTTTTTTACCACGAAAGTGTTTTATGCTGGGGTACATCAAGATCTCAATGACGTCATATTTGTCACCAAATTGACGTCACCAGATAAAGTGTCATTGATGTGGCGGCGCCCGAATTGGAGCCACCAAACTGTTTCGCCGAAACGAAATGTACGAGGTGCTCGGCCAACTTCGCTACGAACTGAGATGGCAAGAGCTTTACAATTTAACATAAACCATAGATCTCGCAGTACATGTGTCACTACACCCTCGGCAATATGTAACAAAGCCTGCTCACCTGACGGCAATTTCGTCTTTCTTTAGTTAGCCGAAAACCTTAAAGCTCTGCAAAGCTCCCGCGTCACTGAAGTCACTTCAGTGCTTTATTCCTAGTTAGCGAAACTTGATCCACAATTGGCGCTTTGGAGATTGTTCCTCATCTTAAGAATTTATGACATGGCACTGTAGGCGTAAAGTTGACAGAACTACGTTCAACGCGCCGGAAGTCATAGGATTGGCTTCCCCAAAAGTGTAGAAGTTGCTCCGACAAATTGCAGTAAGATAAATGCATTGGAGGCCCATTGGACAGAGTAGAAATCATGTACTGTTAATAGCAGAGGCATGTATTGCATGTCTGGCGTATACCAATCTTATTTTGGGCATTACCATTTAAGGCATTCAGAGCAAAGATGCCCAGGAATTATATTTTCTGCGCGCAGAGCCCTAACTGTAAGGGCTAATTCACCATCCTCACTAGGAAATGCTGGACAGAAAAAAAAAATATTTTGTGAACTTCTGTGTCCCAACCAGAATAACAACTTGGATAATACGGTACTAGAAGTTTCATTTCTTTGAGCAATGACCTCTGAAGCGCTGAAAACAAATTTTGTATTTGAGCGAATCTTTCAATACGTCAGTGACAGCGTTCCATGTCGCACCTAAGCAAACTGCCGTAAAACAAACTTTACACGGTGGGTTTTACAAAAGGATAATGATATGCGAGGACACATGAAGCGCCCAAAGAAAAAAAATTGGCCGCGCATCGGCTCACTTCGCTGCAAATATCGTACAGTAGTTGTCTCGCGAACTTGCCACGTAAACAAGTCCAATTTAGCGCATTCCACTGCTGCACTCCACGCATGGGGGGTGGGGGGGGGGGGCGTTATCTCCACGCGGGCCAGGCGTCATCTACTGGAATTGTTCATTACTATTGATCGGAACGCCTCCAACTGCTGTAGTGCCGCTGGCGACAGGAGGCGACGGCGTAATTTTTTATACAGTGGATATAGTATCTTATTGACTATCGCGAAAGTCAAGCATCAAGGTATTTTTCATAAAGAAACACTCAGATATCACTTATGCATTCATTTTGTGCCTCAGAGCTGCGTAATGTTTTGTTTTCGTTCAACAATGTTGACAAGTATGAACACTGCTACCAGATCTGGATGCTTAGGAATGGTTGAGGGGATATGAACATCTTGTCCGACGTTTGTTTACCTTGCCCCTGGCGGCTGAGTCGAGGTAATGGCAGACAGACAGCCAGACATACAGACATACAGACAGACCAAAATTTCTGCGCTTAAGTAGCCAAAGAAACCTTATCGCATTAAAAAACGCTTCCAATGGTTGGAATCAAACCATGGTCCCTCGTGCTGTGAAGCCGATGTGTACCGATATCGGTATTCTGACCTCGTAGAAGCAGCTTCGCGTCAATTACGTTCTGGAGCTCTCCAACGCCCTTATTTTCGACTTTAATGTTGATTTTCTGCGTATATACTGAAGGCCCATATGATCAATTTCCTCGCAAACATTTGAATCTACCTGTAAATTTTGATGTTCCCTGAATAATTTTGTCCGAGCATGGCGGTTTTTTTCGACAAAAAACGAACATACCTCAGCGATTATTATGTTGAAATGAATTCTAAATAATTTGTTTTCAATGTCTCACTGAACAATCTGCCGAATTAGCTCTTTTTGCAGAGTTCCATCCTCCAGCTCTTCATCGGCACCTAATCACAGTCGGCGATTACATTTCACACCTATTGAGGCCGACAGCTCGTGGTGTCACCTGGGATACAACACCGAAAATGCTCAACAACCATTGCCGAATGGAAGGAATCTCACTCTTTTAATGTACACAGCTATCATCCTATCTTTACCGGCAAGGCTTACTGTGTACTGCTTAGCAACGCGTGCCCACTGGTCGGAATGTTTCCTCCAATTTATCTCATTCTTATTTTCATCCCCCCTCCTTAGGTTTTCTCGCTTGCGATCACTGACGGATATGCGTAATCGGCATTTTTAGCCACACGCCTGCGTTTGGAACCAAAACGTTTTTTCCGACTCACCTGAACGGTACTATAAATAAGATGCTTATATTACTCATGGAGGACTTGCTAAATGTCACCTGTTTCATGTTAGAGCATTTCACTAAATTGGGGACGCGTTGAATACGCACACACTTATTTATCTTCAGCCAATGCTCCATTGCGGTGTTGGGGATGCACGATTGTCTCCACGTTCAAATGCGCGGAAATAATTACCAGTTTTATTTTAGGCTCGACGGGTGACCTCTTCATGAAAGTTTTTGCAGAAAAATTTTGTGTACCCCCCGAAGGCGTTTTTCAGCTTTTTATTCTTTGATCTCCTTTTGTTCTTTGATCTCAATGTTAATTTTCAGGAACATCTATTGATCATGGCGATGCCAGGCTTTTGGCCTGGCGAGTACGTAATGGTTTCAACATGATCGCACCTATAATGTGCCACGCGACCCAAATATTGCAAAGCAAGATCTGATGACGTGCTTTTTGCGCGATTGTTGACGGCTGTTTTCTGACAGCGAGTACTAGCGTGCAAGGTAGTTCGGGTTTCCCTTGCTAGCCTAAGGTACGCTGAACGCCCACATGGGTCTTTGTGATTTCGTCAACTGAGTTTTAGTTGTTTCAGGGAAACTCCGGAAAAAATATCGGATAAATGAATAAAGAACAGCGGAAGCCCAGAAATACTTTTGGGCTTCCACCTCTCTTTATTTAGTTTATATATGGCTTTTGAACTGAAATATCTTGCCTGTACCGGGGTTCGTTTTCCCTGCTGTTTTTGTTGCAAAGAATAGAGAAGGTTCGGCGAAATGCTAGTGAGTTTGTAATGCTTTTCTAGCATGCCTTTTACAAGCAATTTCTCTTGGTACACGGCTCAGTATTCAACTCTATCAATAAGAATGCCTTACAGTGCGCGGACGTCGGGATGCTTTTGTTTTGCGTTATCGGCCTAATTTTTTTATTCACTAATCTGGTGCAAGACCTCGGTAGTGACGTGTACTACTAGGACTGCCAAAACTTCCACTGTATTCTTCAAACCTTTCGTGATTGTGTCCTCATAGAGCAAATAGTCTGAGCTACGTCTCTTGCGCAACGGAAACAAATCTTAAATCTGTGCGAACTCTAGCAGCATGTCCTGAGCATGAATGCATGAACTCCTTGCCCGTATTCGCTTTCAATACCCCAGGGGCACACGTAATTTGCTCTCAACCAAAGTGCAGAATTGGCGTATCTGGTGCCTTCATGCCACTGTCCTTACGTACTTACCACGCACACTTGCGCTTTTTTAAAGTATGCAAGCATTTTGCTAGCCCCCACACAGTATGGGTGGCGTCGCGCATATCTAGCCTCTCCAGCATTTTTCCTGGACATCATTGGCACGGCAACTCCGGCTATTTTTTATAAATACTACGGTGATGATTAAAAAAAACTGAGTTTGGTATTGTCTTACCTTGTAAGTGAGATCCGCAGGAGGCCGGGGGTTTACGTGAGCTAGCATTGGAATGCAATCTCGTACAACCTGTTGCGTTGCTCGTCCAAAGCTCGTTCCGTAGAGTACAGCTAGAGTTCACAGTACACCTATTATACTAAAAGTTGCAAATAAGGTACTCAAAACACTTGCAAAATGCAAACTAAATGCAATTGACATAAAAACGATTCCCAGCCGCCATTTCAATTCGGAAAAAATTGCTTTGAGTCGTCGCGGTGACTTCTCTGGGTGCTTATATGAACCCAGTGCGAATCATCGGCACGAAATGTCAGCACTAGCCCTCTGGGCCTTTTCCGCGAATCGAGTTTTTCGCCAAATAGTTAACACTGACGTGAGAAGCCATAAAAGATCGACAGTTTTACACCCACAAACTGCAGTGCTGGCCAGAGGTCCTCACAGATCTTGATTGTGGTAAAAGGCGTGAAAGAAAGAGAACAAAAAAAAAACGTTCGACGATTAAGACACTGCCAAATGCGAAATTTGACTGTAGCGCAAACAGTACAGTCTCCTCGGTGACGGCGCATAGCTGTTGCGTCGGCAGATTGCACCTTGAAGTTTTGGCGTCTGAAGCGTTGAGCCGGTGCTAGGGCGGCATTTCCTTTGTCTCAAGAAGTGATCGCATCACCAGCGAGTGTACGGCGGCGCGTGCTATTCTGACGTCCTTTAGCAGCTCGGCCACGGCGGTTCATGTCTCACGAAGTGTCAAAATACCACCCTGCCCCTCACACGTTTGTGATACTTTTATTTTCTGCTTTTCTGCTTGCTCTATCTTGGGTGTCCCGTTCAGTCTCTCGGTTACGAAAGGCTGACGTCGAGGGACCACGCGAAACCATAGTAGCGGGCGCTTAAGAGCTAGGCTTTAAAAGTTGGCATCTTTTTTGCGAAATCTAATATTTGAATTTAATATTGGAGCTCATATGTTTGCATCCCCAGAAAACTTTGCTGAAGAAGCACAAGATAAGAAAAATGAAGCTGAGGGATTGTTTAGCGAAATCTCTAAACGCTAACCATCTCGGTCACCTATTGCATTCTCAATACGTGTATTTTCTTCCCCATCTGGTCATCAGTTTTAGGTTGCTGCTTTCTGCGTCTACTAGAGGTTTTCCCAAGCCTTATTTATACACTGTCTTTGTGTCCTTCACTCTCTTTTTGACCTGGTTGGTGAGTTCTATGGCTCACGTAGGTTAGTACGAAACATTTTCAGGCTAATTCAGGCTCGCGTGTCTTTCGTATCATGTAAGTAAAAGAAAATTCCACTATGCCTGTTTAAAGGAAGCGCTAAGCCAGGTATGTAGAACAGGGTGTCATGCAGAAGGAGCGCAAAAGAAACAACGAGGGGAGAGAAGAAAAAAAAGAAGCAGAAGAAGAGCAATAAGGTTTTTATTTTTCACAAATTTTGATATGTACAAGTGCTTGGGGTAGGGAGAGTGGATGCGTCGGTGATCTGCAGTCGCTTTTGATGCGTGGAGTGACCGAGGGGGACAGCCGCTGTCACGTAACGCTTTGAACATCCCAGTTGGAGCAAAATTCATGCCACGTGGAAATGTTCGACCCAAAGGCTCGAAGAAATTGTCAGCTCAACCGCCTCTCCAAGCAGAGCTTATGCTAAAGGAGCTCGTTCGTCCAAGAGTGATTGTGTCGAGTGCGGCTGAGATTAAGACAGATGGGAAAATGCGGACGTTGTTCTAAAACAATCTCAGTACCTTCTAACAGCCAACTATGTTCTAGTGCAGAGCTCAAATATTATCTACGCTTCCAATATGTGGCCCCAGGGCTGATGTCAAATTACACGTTTTCCAAAGAAATTGTTTATAGCATAATAGAAAGCCTAAACGCCTAATGTCAATTCGCACGCTTTCCAATGTCAAAGTTTATAGCATAACGGTCGGCCTCAATTTACAAAATCAAGACTTTAGGCTGGGTTAAGGGGCAAATATTCACAAGAGGCCCAATTTATGTTGGCCTTCAGGACCTGAAGAAAACAAAATACGTATTAGAGCAAAAGTGGCAGGACTTTTGTGTGCATTGTTGCACAATTGAACGTCAGTATAGGAATGAGTGCTGAAAGTGGTAGCATGAGGCTAACAGTTCATTTTTGTGTTGTGGGATTGCGAACTTGTAGAATTTCAAAGAGCTAGTTCAGCTGTTAAATCTTCCCCTAACTCAGCTTGGCTTTTGCATAATTGTACATTATTTTGCCTTTGCTTTGTTTCATTATTTTAAATAAATATTTCGGGGTATGCAAATGTTGTGCATGTTGATGCATTTATGCACCGCTGTGACTTCACCAAAAAAGTTTAAGTATATATTTCTGTTTTACTTGGTAGAAGTATAGAAACCTTTATGTTTGCATGCTTCACACATACCAGATTTTTGTGGCCATCTTTGCCATTTTAAGAGAAGGACAATTTCCGGAGGTTTAGCAAAGAGCCGAAATGGTTTTGACGGAGCACATCTGACACCAGCTTGCTCACCGAAAACTGGGCTTGCTTTTCTTAAGCAACCATGCATGGTTAACGTGATGTGGGCGTGTCTGGCGGTGGTGTTGATAGACCCATCCCGAGAAATCAAACGCCCACCACAGCGGAATATAAATGATAATAGGGAGAACTGTGCTGTGAGAAAACAGGACATGGTACTCTCGGAGGGCGCCGTGCGGACGCACAGCATAAGCACGCGCAATACATTTGTGCATTTGGAAAACACTTGGTGATTTTCAGCATTCTTCCTTTCTCTGCACCAGAAGTGGCATCTTCAGGTATAGCTAAGTTCTCATCGTTGCCCGCGAGGTTAATCAAAAGAGGAACCAGCTGGTTTTGTTTGGGTCATGTTTGCGCGGAGTCGAAGAGATTGTGTGATCGACGGAAGCTTCTCCTTCGGCCAGATCTCGGGCATACAAAATTTACCCCCATAGCCTGCTCCTCCAACGCCAACCCTAAACACCACAGATGCCTTAGGTTTTCCGCATGCGCGGCGCGACGCTTCAATTCACGTGGGGGAACCAGAGCGTTGATTTCCCCTAATCCATACCACTGTAATGCCTGCAAATTCATCTCAAGTTCAAGTAATTCAAGCCTGCAAATTCATCTCAAGTTCAAATTCAAGTATGTGCAAACAAGACCTAAACGGTGAATCTGGATTTCTCTCAAATTACATTTTGTTAGCGCGTTTCTTAAATTGTGTTACAGCTTAGATATATTCTCAAACTGCGAGTGGTCAGATCCTGGCGCTAGTTACATATGTAATGGTATCCACCCGAATAAGGGTCTCTGAAACGTCCGCCGTGTATATACGTGGGATTTAAAGGCAGCAATGAAGTAGAATACAACATGGCCGAGCTGCCTAGCAGGGGTTTTTTTTCGGGCGTCGAACGAATAAAAGTTTGCGCAGATTTTTCAGTAGCGTTTTCTCTAAAGGACGAAGAAAATGTTGCCGATAATAGGGGTTGCATCTAGCCTTGCGGCAGTCAAGGCTGCATGCCTTGTATTACTAACCATGTATTGCATTTCCTTGTTTGTATTACAAAGGTTGACACGCATGGGAAATCACTCCCATGGCAACTTTTGGATAAAGTCTATTTACCGTAACTTGAAGTTTACCGGTGTTAACGACGTGCCAAGCGATGTACATTTACTGTACATCGCTTGTACTGTACATGTACTGTACTTGGTGCTTGGCGGTGATTTCAATTACCCCTCTAATAACTGGGTCACACCATCATCGCCATCATTATCTGTCGGTCTGGAGGTATCCAGCTTCCTTCGTATGTTAGAACTGTTTCACCTAACTCAATTGGTAACTGCACCTAAGAGGGGCGAACGCATTGTCGACTTAATTTTTACGAACAATCCGACAAATGTTGTAGTCCATGTCTTTGATGAAATTAGTGACCACAGAGTAATACACTGTTCCCACCCTCTCCCACTTCCTAACAAGGAAATAAAGCCTAAGCGCACACTTAATTGCAAAAAAGTTGATTGCGAAAAAATTAACTGTATGCTATCTGAGTTTTAGAGCTCCTTTTCGAGCGAATTTAATAATCGTACAACCAATGAAAACTGAATAGTGTTTCGTGACTTCCTCAAGAAAATTGAAAATACGTGTATTCCTGTGGTTTCCTTCACATCACAAACAATTGCTCCTTGGTTTACGAAAAAGGTTAAACAGTGTCTAAATAAACAGAAAAAAGCCTACAAAAAGGCCCTACGAAGCAACAGTGTCCGTACTTGGAACAAGTATAAAGAATTAGCTCGGGAGTCGGAAAAAGCCATTAAAGAAGCTAAGGATTATTATTTTATTGATACGCTGCCGAATTTGTTAAAATCTGATCCAAAAAAGTTTTGGCGCGTAATTAACACCAAAGATACGGACAGTGTAATAACACTAAAGGACGCAAATGGTTGCACTGTACCCACGTCAGAATGTGCCCACGTTTTAAACGATGTTTTTAGTGAAGTTTTTGCCGAAGAACCCCCCCTTGACGAGTCCTGTACCGTCGCTCTTACTACAATAACTTACCCAAGTGAGCCCATCATCGTTACTGAAGTTGGTATATCCCGAGCAATTGCTAGACTTCTGCTTCGCTCCAGTCCTGGACCTGATGGCATCAGCTCAAAGCTGTTAAAAATAACTAGTCCCGCATCCTCGTTTTTATTGTGCTTAATTTTTCAACAATCGCTTGATGCTGAGTGCGTTCCTGACGATTGGAAATCTGGTCATGTCAAACCCATTTATAAATCTGGTGAACGCTCATGTCCAAAAAACTACCGCCCGATTTCTCTTACATCAGTTTGTTGTAAACTCCTTGAACACATAATTTACTCCCATATAATGCGACATCTCAATACTAATAAATTGTTATTCGTTAATCAGCATAAGTTCAGGTACAAGCGGTCTTGCCAAACGCAGTTGTTTGAATTAACCACGGAATTACACGACTTTTTGCACAAATTGGTTTATACAGATGCAGTATTTATCGATTTCTCCAAAGCCTTCAACCGCGTTCACCACAAACGGCTTATCCAAAAAATAAATTGCTTAAAGTTATATGTAAAAACTCCACACTGGATTAATGAATTTCTATCTGGTCGCTCTCAAAAAGTAAATATAAATAATATTATCTCCAGTTCCTGTTGCGTTAGGTCGGAAGTACCTCAGGGAACAGTTTTAGGGCCCTTATTATTCCTGATATATATAATGACATTGGAAATAATATAACATCAACAATACGGCTGTTTGCCGATGATTGTATTATTTATAGGCAGATCACAACTGCCGATGACGTAGCTATTTTACAAAGCGATTTAAATACCCTCGCGGAATGGTGCCATGTGTGGAAAATGAAAATTAATACAGAGAAAACTAAGGTAATGACATTTTCTTCGAAGCTAAATACTCCATTTCATCAATACACGTTATGCAGTTCAACTATTGAACGAACCTATTCTTTCAAATATCTAGGTGTGATATTTACTCCTGATTTAAACTGGGCCATTCATATGAATCACATAACGAAAAAGGCACTAAAAAAACTTGGCTTTCTAAAGCGCCGTTTATATCTTGCGAACCATGACACCAGACTTCGCGCATACATTTCCCTCATCCGTACAACCCTCCATTATGCTTCTATTATTTGGAACCCTCACACAGCTATTCTGTCCGACTGTATTGAGTCTATTCAAAATAAGGCTGCCCGGTTCATTCTGCGCTCGTAATCGTCATACTAAAGTGTATCGGCATTAAAACAGATTCTTAATCTTCCAGACCTTAGCACTCGTCGTAAATTCTTCCGTTTGACCTTTTTTCCCTCTCTTTATCATGGCGTTACATCTTTTTCGTGTGCTCATATTTTTCCAGCCCATTATGTGTCTAATCGCACTGACCACAATCGCAAAGTCTCGCCCATATTCGCAAAAACCAAAAAGTACCAAAATTCCCCTTTTGTGCTATCCGTAAGCGAGTGGAATGAGCTACCCCGCGAGGTTGTAACGTCGATTGACCCATCGGCATTCCAGTCTGCCCTGCGGACATTTCTGAATGTGTAAAGTTCCGACGGATACTTTTTGTGTGCCCTGTTGTATCTTGTTTACCGGTGCGGCGTTGGTAATCAACTTCCATGTGTTGCTTCGTGGGATTGAATCTACTGCGGGTGTGAAATGCGCTGTGTGGTAACTGCCTGTCATTTCTTCTTCTTTTTTTCTTTTCCAAATGTGTCTTTCGTCCAATTGTGTCTCATCGCGCAGTGCGGTCTTTTTTATACCTAGTGACGTTTACCTTGAATAAATTGTATCCCTCCTCCTATGTAATGCCTCTCGGGGCCTTCAGGGTACTAAAATAATAAATAAACAAAATAAAATAAATTAGCGAGCCCTGGTTGGCGGCTCTGACATCAAGCCAAAGCGTTCCGTCTTGTGTCTTGCGTGTACTCCCGAGTTGCTCGTGTTGTCGTGTCCTATTTTATTGGTTAACCGTTCCGTATTTGCCTGATTATCCAGCTGGCCTTCGCGAGCTACGCCAGGATTGGAGAACTCAAGCCAAGTGTTAATTGGCGTCATGAATACCCATTCTGCTCCGGGTGCCTTTTTTTGGGCCCGTTTCAATATCGATTGAATACGTGAATTCCCAAACCAGTCATCCACACCTGTCGTGATAAAATGGCTAACAACTGTGAAAATAAAGTCAGATCAACCAGTCGAACGTAAGGAGACGTAAGCGAAATAGTATCAACTACGTCTGATACATCAGGCGGGAAACAGGAACACCGCCAGAACATTTAAGGACTCTGGCTGCGTCTCTCTAAATGTAGCAATCCAGAACGGAGTATCTACATACATTTACACCCGACAAAAACCCATAAAACCAGGCAGGCACGCACACAAACCCACACATGCAAGCACACACATGTTTATGCAGGCGCGAACTAAGCCACTCAAAAAAACACAAGAAATCTTGCACTCATTTGCAAGACCTGCATGGTGAAGTTGTTGTAGGCGAGCATTGCAGTTTTAGCATCAGTGTTCATTTACGTAGTTTCGGTGCTAGTAACAGTCGTCATATGCATTGAAAAGGGCGTTGTCTTCTGGACGGCGAGTGGTAGATGCAAAGCCATTCTCATATCGTAGACTTCCACCAGCTGTTCCTTATCTACTTCAGGCAGCGGTGGTGGGACCTGCAGGTCGCCTCGTAAAGAATTCACTCACTCGTACCCATGTCTCTAAATATAAATGCAGTGCCCCCGGTCCCCGCTAACCTCTTCCGAGCAGAGTGTTTTTCATCCTTAGCATTGGCACCGGAGTTTTTTTTCTGAAGCCGCTGCACCAGCCAGGGACGCTCGGAGGTCGCCTTGAGGCACGCGCTCAGGAGTTTTCGGCATTTTCTTTATATTTTTCCCTGAAAGGGCAAACTTACGGCTTGTAATAACAGTTCCGCAGTTAAAACAAAACGCAGGTAACGTACACGTACACGCTCACACCAATGAACGGACTCACGCAGGCAGGCAAGCAGGTTTTCTGATGGCCAGCGCTGATGTTAACTGGCATATTCATGGGAAGTTTTGGCCATTTCTACACCAGGGTGGCCAATCCTGCTCTGGTGAGGGAGTGAGGTACCGGTAGGGGTAGTCGGAATCAGACCGCATGCAATGCGTCCTCCTACAATTCCATCACTATGGGTTTTTAATTTTTAAACCGGTGGGAATGTGTATATCACGGGGATTTGAACCACGGGCCTTTTTCACGCGAAATGGATGTTTGTTCGTACTGCTCACCGCTTTGCTTCTTCACCTTGCGAAAAACGGGTTTCTGTATCTTTTTAATCATCGCAGTAAAAACTTCGGTTCGCGGTATTTTTATTGCCTATGTACCCTTTGATAACTCTTATTCTGCTCTTCATTATCCTTAGATTTTGTACAAGGGTATCATTCACCCTAGTACTTGTATCTTAAAACTTGAATAGAGTGAATTTCGCGAATCGTGTTAAACCCACTAGTCCGGTGTTATTCTGGCCTATTGGACTCCCCCATGCTTAGTACAATCTAGAAACAACAAAATGAATCCACATTTCTTCAGGCGGCAAATATTGTTTCATTTACGTTCCAACTTTACGATCCACTTTGAATGACCTGTCGGCGCATCCGAGACCTCTGTAGTTGACGCCGTCAAACAAATCAGGAAATTTGTACCTCATAGGAAGCGCGGTAGAAAATCGGTAAGAAGGATGCACAAATGATAAAAGCAACTGTTAATTCGTTTTTACTGAATAAGCTCGCGTAAGCGCACACAGAGCGGTCGGAAAATGACGCATGAAATCGGTACTTTATTGTGCATAACTAATCTCACAGTGTTTACAATTGACTTCACTGTATCTTTAATGAGAAAGGTTTATATTGTTATGCTTCATGAAACTTTTGTTAAGTACGAAAAGCAGCCGCCCCCACCCGATAAGCGGGAAAGGAAACAACGCGCCATACAAGTGTTCCGAGAAGAGCGAGAAGTCTTCAGAAAATGGTCACCGAAACGCGCGTTAGGAAGAGGAACCAAAGCACAGGAGGAGGGGATGCGGCTGTCGAACGTGCAATACGAGCCTTGGCGACAGCTTACAGATCCAATGTAGGCGATGAGACTACTAGGGTTGATACCATGCGAACAGAAAGATGCTTCAGAAAGTGCTGTCCAGTGTGCTCCTGCAGTAATTGCGCGCTTGGCCGCAAGGTTCAACAAAATGTTCAACAGATAAAGACACAGTTCAACGTAGCGTTCACTATCTCATTTCCAGAACGTTCTAAGCATTATGTGCAAATTTTTAGCGTTAGTATGGCAATTTTATAAGTGCATTCGGTTACAAAAAGCAAAACCAGCGCTCAGACACGCTTTAATGCATGCAGCGTAA
>NW_027526245.1:54617960-54764292 GCF_048455015.1 Haemaphysalis longicornis
CATTAACAGAAACACCGCAACTGCAATACACGGCGATAAAGTTTTTATCAATTTCCTAACTCGTGATGGCGCACATGGTCGACGCTGCCGAGAAGTCTACTTCATAGGCTTCTGTTGCGGTGCGCAACCGGACGAGGCCCTGATGAAACGAGGAATGTTGGTTGGGTCGAGAGGCCCAGATAAAACATGGGTTATGTTTCGTGGGCACCCGAAAATAGATAACCTATATTTGTTTAAACAGGCAGTATTTTGGCAAGTGCGTGCGCCGTGCTTCGAAATAAGAGTTGGCGTTCCTTTCTGACATGAATAGAATGTGAGCACGTATGTCGCGCCACCATGGCCTGGGCATCGACGGCCACTATGGTAAATCTCACACATTCCGTTCTCGACGGAACACGATCATTCTTTTTTTTAAAGAACGACGACGAAGTGATGTGGTGTTCGGCCCGCTCTGCGCTGTCTGGATTATTTTGTGCGAACTGAAGTCTTTACACGGACGACGTGGTTAGAACAGTGTTCTCCAACGTTCGCGATGCAGCCCGCGGGCTCCGCGGAGCCTCCGGGGCTTCCCAATCCGCCCGCTACACATCTTGGCTCGATGGCTGCGGCTGCCCCTGGGGCGCTAGGCCTACCGTCCACTTCTGATGCTCCACAGAGTGTGCCTCTCCAGCATCCTGCAACATTGCCGTCTACGGGGATTGCACTAAAGGATGCGATTGCGGCCACACGCGCTGACATCACCACTTAAGGTATGGATCACGACGGCAGCTCAATCTCTTCCGAGTCTTCTACCACCATTACCTATGAGTACGCTAAAGACGGCACACTCCCCTCCAACGAGAAGTTTCAACTTGTTGTGCCTCCCAAACGACGTCGAGGATCTAAAAGATCTCTGTCTGTCGCGGCAGGCAACGCAGCTGCAAGTGCCCCAACGCATGGGCTTACTGTGATATTAAAGCCACTGGATTCAAAAAAAATATTACTCGCTTTAATCAACTGTTGCTGAAAGAAAGCCTGGAAGGCAAGGCACCGGACGGGGTGCTGTAGCTGCGACCAAATTACAGGCTCAATCTCATAGCTATAGACACAAGGAATGCCGACGCTAGTGAACGCCTCCTGCAAATAACAGCGATCGGGGACATTCCCGTGCGTGCCTATGAACCTCGCCCAGCAAGTTGCGCTGTTGGAATCATCAGAGGAGTACCTCAGGGCATCACTGACATTGAAATACTTGAGAGCGCGCGGCAGAGAACACCAGCACGATCGGCGCGACGCATGGGGACATCAGAGGTCATACAAATTATTTTCACCACTGACACGACACCTGAATATGTCATCCTGGGATACACTCGACACCAGGTGTACCAATACGAAGAGAAGCCTGTGCAGTGTACGCGATGTCAGCGTTTCGGTCATATCGCTGGAACGTGCAAGCGCAAATTGCGCTACCCCCGCTGTGGAGACGACCATGAGCTGAAGGCCTGTACTTCAACTGAGAAGCGCTGTCCAAACTGTGGCAGGACTCATGAGGCTGACTTCAACCTTTGTTCGACGTTTCGACAAGAGAGAAGCATCTATAGGTACAAGAGCCAAAACAAAGTGGACTACAAGGCAGCGAAGGCGGCGGTCTCATCGAAGAAACGCTCCACGCGTCGCGACACCACGAGAACCACAGAAGAGAGGCGAAGTCAGAACACCACTTTTGACTTCTCCGAGTTCCCGCCGCTACCACATCAGATGCCTGATCACGTTCAGCAAGTTTCAACCCCTCCCACCGCTCCTGCTGCCCCACGGCAGCACGCCTGGACGCGTGCCGGCCAAGACCGCATGAGCCCGCAGAGCGTGCAACCATCTACGAACTCTGGCTCATTAATACTCTTCCTCATTGATGCCGTACGGTCAGTTGTAGCACCTTTCACGTCTCCTGTGCCTCGTGCTATCCTTACTCTACTTGACACCATTAACCCCTTCCTTCGAAACTGGCTGTAACTTCTATTAGGAGTGCTATGACGGTGCCGATGCAAACTCTTAGGAATCAGGCAACAGTGTTTCAGTGGAATGCCTGCGGACTATCATCTTGGTTGTCTGACTTTAGGCAACTCATCAATAAGCACAGGTTCCCAGTCGTCACCATTTCAGAATCGAGACTGCGTCGCGATGTCCGCCTTTTAGGATACTCGTTGCATCGGTCTTTGACGAGCTCAGAAAACAGCAGAGTGCTCCTTGCAATTTGTAATGACTTAACTTGTCCAGTGCATAATGTTGAGCCAGATGACTCGAATGAGTATGTCGCAGCAACGGTGAAGCACAATCAGTGGCTTTCACTGTAATCACAAGATACATTGCACCTAAGGCAAAGTTCAGCGTTAAGCGCCTGCAAGCCCTCTTGGACACTACACCGCCGCCGCACTTGCTTACGGGGGACTTCAACGCGCACCATCCAGCTTGGGGCAGTGTTAAGAAGACACCAAGGGGAAACCGTCTGCTCGATGTGGCCAGTCAAGCAACAACTATGAGTACTCAACAGTGGTTGTTCCACGTTCTTTCGGGGCAGAGCTTCAAGCGGGTTGGATGTGACTAGGGTGTCCACATCTCTGCTGACTGTCGCATCCTGGTACCCAGATATTGAAAGCTTTGGCAGCGACCATATCCCATGATTGATGGAGTTCGCGGCGGTACCATCAAGTGGCCACTGTCGACTGTAAACTGGTCGACTTTCCGAGAAATGCTGGATGATAATGCTGCTGCATTGTCTACGAGCGAAGAGCTGGCGGAATGTATTGCCAGGGCCCAGTCACAGTCAACACGGTGGAGCTTGGCGCCAAAGGCGTGGGCACCAGTGGACGGAGAGGCCTTCGCGTGATTCGCAGGAGAGCAGAGCGCCGTGCGAGAAAAACGCTGTCACCAGATGACATTCGAGCTTCAAGACATGCCCAGAAGCGCATTCAGAAGCACCTGAATAAGCTTGCAAGACAACGCTGGAGAGAATTTTGTTCCAAGCTTGATCCCCGCATACCGCTGACTCGCATTTGGCAAGTTTTCCGCAGCCTGAGGTGGCGCTGCATTCGTTGAGGCGAGCGGACGGGCTTCGAATCGGCTCCTGCAATAATGACATTTATTGCAGCATAATTAGCTAGTACCACACTTTCAACTACGGTACTGTATTCGAGAAGTCATCCGGTATCTCCCGATACCATTTTCGACTATTTCGACTACCTGGTCCCAGTAGTTTTGGAGTTCTCTCCGATTTCTTGTTGTGCGGAGCCCCGACCACGCTAAGCCTACAGTAGGCCTAGCCCTTCACCGGCACCGACGGGCTGACTTCGGGCGGCTAGGCCTAGCGATAGGCCTCGCTGACCATGCCATGGCATCGACAACGACGGAAATGGATATCACGACGCTGACGGAAGAAAATGGCAGCCAGCATATGCAACTGGGCAACTACGAAGGCAAGACGAGCTCCGAAGTCCCCGGTGAGGACGTTAACCCTACGGACACAGCTGGATGGACCACCACCGGCAAGCATCTGTCGGCGTACTCACTCGTGAGTACACTCATTTGTACTCATTTGTACTCAAACTCACGAGTGAGTACGATGATGAGTGATCACACACCCAGAAAAAAACAGTGAGTACGATGACGAGTGAGTACAGGGGGAAGTCCACTACTCGTGAGTACAGTACTCATGAGTACACTACTCATGAGTGTGAGTACTCATGAGTACAGTATTCATGAGTATGAATACTCATGAGTTTGAGTACTAATGAGTATGAGTACTCATGAGTACACAGTACTCATAAGTATACAGTACTCATGAGTACACAGTACTCCTGACTATACAGTACTCATGAGTACACAGTACTCATGAGTACACAGCACTCATGAGTACAATACTCATGAATACTGTGTACTCATGACTACTGTGTATTCATGAGTATATGCACTCCTGAGCACAGAAGTGCAAACAAGTTTTATCACGAGCTCGAGTCTAGACGCGCGTGTACGAGTCGCAAACATTTAGCGGTGCCGCTGTGCACCTTAGTTGTCAAGCATGTTAAAATTACACAACGAAAATTGCACCTCCCTCCTTTCCCGTTCCCTGTTTGGCGCTGTAAGCGTTTTTCGGCGGTCGCCCGCAAAGGGGTCACGGTGAAGAGGGAAAAAGGAGGGGGTGAGGGCCCGGCGGGAAACGCGGCCGCGCTTGCTCTTCTCTGATGGGACTTGTTGACTGCCGCAGTTATTTTTGTTGACGCGGCCTCTGAACGCGTGGCGGCTTCATTGCGCTTGCTCCCTTCCAATTGTTTTAGGGGAGAGGCGGTGGAGGCTGCTAACAACGCACGAACTAGGCGTACTGAAGTCTCTCTTTTTCGGTCTTCAGAAGTTTCCGTAGACGCATGCCACGCCGTGTAGTCGTTTCGTGAGCCGTACCGCTCATTTCAACAGTCGCAGTTAATTTACGTAACTCGCGTCAAACCGACTGCGTGGTTTGTAACGTAAGCTGTGCGTATTCAAGCGACAGTTTGGCTGATGTACGTGCGCCCATATGGTTTTATTACGTTCCCGTTTTGAAACATGTTGCTCAGGTTCGCTAGTAATATGGTCTCGTGTAGTGCCATTTACAAGTGAGCATATAGCCCCACCGTGCACTACGGCGTGCAGGCGCGGCAGTGGAATTTGCCCCAGCAATGAAAATAAAATATCCGAGTACACCTAAGCACGTTTGTGAGTTGTGAATCGGACATCATAATATCCAGTTCAACGCGTGCGGCGCCTTGTTTAGCCTCGCATATTTTGTCGAAGAGCTCTGTCATCCTGCCGCTGGAGGAGCGTTTTGCTTTCTAATGACTTTACTTTCGAGTGGAAACCCGATTCGCCGCTTCTCGTTTATGCCACCGTGTAATGAGGGCGCTAACGATGATGGTGAATTTAGCTGGTTGTTATTCCCCTACCTTCACTACTGTTTACAGGCGGGGCGACCACCCCTCACTAGCAACTATACCGCGAAGTTTAAGCTCGCACTGTGAGTGGCCTCGTGAAGGAATTGTTTTGAATTGATGAACGCCAACGCCAGACGCCGGGATTGTCGCTTAAGCTCCTATCTAGGAACGTCTCGTAAAACATGTGGATTGCACATAACGACGTCACCGCACTTTTTGATCGATCGCTGTCAGCTTCATCCGCGTTGCTTGAGATAAGAGCTGCAGATTTCCACTGTGCAACCAACCCACCAACACGGCAATACAGTGACGTCAGTGCAAGCTATCACGCCTCCAAAAAACGCGTCTCCAAACTTTGTTCTCGAGTACACCAAGCACGGCAGAGCAGTTCTACGCTGCTGTAACGGCTGCCAAGTACCGGCAGTAACTGAGTGCACTGCGGCCCTCGACTGCGACCGATACCCTCTCCCCCCCCCCCGAACACACACACACACACACACTGTTGGGACTGGACCATTCTAGCTCAGCCACCACTGTTCGATTCACTTCACTTTATTTCCTTAAAGACCCCACAGGGGGTGTTACATAAGGGGCGCGTTGTACAACATAGATACAAAAGCCACAGGTGAACAATACAGATGCATAGATGTTGCGACGTTGCCCTGCTCAGTCCGCCATCGACGCGGCGCAGAGGAGAGCGATGAAGTTGTCGAGCAGACGGTGATTTTAAGCTGCATTCATATACAATATATACAAAGGTAGCAAGAGCGTTACATGGCTCGCACAAAGGCACTTCTCAACTCAGTGCCTCCGATGAAATGCCGCCGCGCAGCCGCTGCTTCAGGGCTGGTTTTATACCCCCGGGGTTCCGCCGCAGCCGCGTGCAGTTCGAATCTTTCCAATCAGGACTATCACTGGCCGCAGTTTGAATCCGGCGAATGCAGGCGAAGTGATTGCGTCAGCCGAGCCACGAATGGGAAAGGGGAGGCGACTCAGCGGCGCCGTCTCCAGAGTCTACTCGTCGCTGCGTGTCTTTTGCGGGCCGGTCGTCCCAAGCATGATTTGGTGCGGCCGTCTCGGTGGGAAAAGGAGAGTAGACTCGGCGGCGCCGTGTGCCGCCAGTTGCAGCACGTCTGCCGCGGGCTGGCTGGCCGAGGCGCGAATCGGGCCCACCGTCGGCGCGTCGCCAGGTGCAGCAAATTTGTGTCGGGCGCTCTGGTTAACCGCACACACACGCATAGAAAAATTAGTAAGATCAGACCCGTGTGGGTTTTGGCCTAGCTGTTAACGGAAATAGACACAACGACGCGTAGTGCCCGTCCTGTCCCTTTTTCGCGGCGGGACCTCCCTCTTTGGCTTTTTGCGCGCTAGCCGGTTTTCGTCTTTCTGTTTATCTCGTACTTTGCGGGCTGCGCGGTAGCGAGGGGTACGGTTGCGCAATGTTCGCAGAATTCGGAACAGCGGCGGCAGCGTCTCTTTCCAGATGGTTTTAAAGACGATAGTCTTTCTTTGGCCACTTGAGCGCGACAATGTTGGCCTGTCAGTCTGTCTGTCTGTGTCCGTCATAAAGATAATTCATTATTGCAACTTAATATCATGCCCCGCTGTACACATGGGAGCTACTGGGGTCGCCGTTAAGTAGCTTCACGTACATAATGCGCCCTCTCTACAACTGGCCAACTGCCCCGCAATTCAGCCCGCGATTCAAAACGCGAGTGCGTACGTCCCGTTTCGCTCTCTCCCGTGTACGTGCCTTCGCGCAGTGGGAAGCCCTACGACAATGCACCGTGTAAGACGTTTTCTTCTCGGGCTCCTCTGTCCTGATGTATATGTAATCTCAGTATTTCTAATTAGTTAAACATTTTATTTTTTTTCTGTTTAGCCTTTCATTCGAGCCACGACCTAGCTAAGATGTTGCAGTCGACAGGATCATGATTTAAGGCCACGGGAGGACGAACGGACGAACAACCTGGACGGACCGCACCACGACTACGAGAGTGCAGCACGCAGACATAGGGCACCGATGCACTTCACGCCAGCGGTGATCGACACAGTGCTGACTTCAACGGAACGCTACGTCCTATGCTCTACGAAGAAACAGCAGTTCGTGAGCGCACTACGATTACGAGGGCTACCCTGCTCTGGCCGTAAGGACGACATCATCTTGCGTCTTCAAGAGGACAACGAAGAACGTCGCCATCTCTCCAAATGAACGAATGTGCCAACGCTACTTCAGGCTGCCTCCGACAACAAACGGCAGATGACCCTGCAAGCGGCGCTGTTTGAGAGCAGAAAGCTGCGTGATGAAAGAGAAAGTTTTCTGAGACAACTGGCGAGAGTCGGCCACACGTTTTCCCCGGTACCTGAACTGCACGAGATCCCAGCACAGGCAGAATGCACGACGGCACGCACATGAACGAGACGACGCATGCAAAATTGTGATTTATTTATTTATTTATTTATTTATTTATTTATTTATTTATTTATTTATTTATTTCACATACCCTCAAGCGCTTACGCATTGTAGAGGGGAGTGGGGGACAGAAAAAACAGAAAATATAAAGGAACACAACTGCGGCACTAACAAAACACTCACACAAAAAACACGTGGGCTGACATGTTGCACTGGTAATACAAAAAATTGACAGAACAGCAGCACTGCAAAAACAACCAAAAAGATAGCATAAGCCATGCTAAATCGCACATGTAACATAATAGTATGAAAATTAGTCATGCCGCATCGTCGCCCACGAAAAAAGCACATAAAGTCTGACGAAAAAGAGTAAAGTCAGATATCTGCGCAATGTCGCTAGGTAGACGATTCCAGTCATTTGCCGTATTTGGAAGAAATGAATAAAAGTAGGTATTCGTGCGACATTGTGTTATCGCGACGTTTATTATAGTGCTCACCGGACCTTTCCCAGGTAATCACCACGATTACGGAGACGCGTCGAAGGTCAGTGCATTTCTGGCGAGATCACGAACACACGTTGCTCTGCTACATCGCCCACGAGCTACATCGCCCACGCGCAGGTCATTCCAGCAACTAGCAACGAGACGCGCAACGTACGCAGCGCGCACGAGCCAGAAGGCACCACGTTTGTGGCACTAGCTCTTCCGCTACAGACGTACACGAACGGAACGCTGAGAGCACGGAACGCAACGGAGCCGGTACGTACATTTTCCGCAAGTGCTGTCCCGGCGCGGGTCCACGCAACCAACGACATCGCATCCGGATTGGTGGATATGGCCACGACAAGCGAGCAAGACGCACTGCGCCCGAAATGCACCATACGTGGCGAACGACCGCACCCTAATTATAGGGGAGTTTCATAGATAAAACGAGACGCACAGCGCACGAAACGCACCAGAAGTGACGAACGACATCCAACTTGAACCGGTGGAGCTGACCACGGAGAACGAAATGCACAACGCACGGAACGCCACGAAGCCGCAGCACACACGGAGGAAACTGCTGTTCGCGACATCCTCCGCTCCCACTGCAGGTGCTATCCGGACTTGCCCAGCGAATGTTACAACCGCAAAAATCACCTGCCACAAGCAACAAAAGACCCAGCGCACGCGGTTCAACCCTACCGCAAAGTACGAACTCTCCGACACCCGCTGTTCCCGCCCGAGTCCAGCGGACGAACGACATGACACTCGTGCAAGTAGGTCCGTCAACGAGCAAAGACACGGCCAGCGCACGCGGCATGTCCGAGCCCGAATTAACAAGATCACCGGCACCCGCACTCCGATCGAGACTCACACGACAAACATCATTTCGTACAAGAGGAAGCAACCGCGAGCAAGCGGACTCGCGATAAACGGATCCTGCCTGTATGGGAGAGATAGCGATTATAGCATTCTCGAAACAACGGGCAAAAGACAAGGTCTTGAGCGACGACACGGACACGGCAAGAACGGCAACGAATGAACCCGATCCAGACGAAGCATCGAATGCCCTGACGATGAAGTCACGCTTGCGACTCCGAGGAATGTGGTACCGAACGGACGGCACGAACTACGCCCTCTTCCCCACCACAACGGTTTCACTTTCGAAACAACCACGGCGGCTGAGAGCACGGAGCCGCAACGACTTTGACCGAGTAGCCATGCCACCCTACGAAAACGCCCCGCTACCGCACACTAAATGAAAAGCCAAACGGCTCCCGCACCATACGCAACGCACGCATCAATTCAAGCAACGTCCTCAACGCGCCGAACTATGCCATCCCTACACAGCGCAGCTCGCCACCGGACAAACCAGACGACTACGCCCCCACATGCATCAAGCACGCGACGAGCTACACGAACACAATCGCCGACGGAAGCGGCGAAACCAACGCAACGCCGTAAACACTGTCAAGTTCAGGTCTGACGAAGTGAATCCCACGGCACACACACAATAAAATCAAGCAGATTTGAAATTCACCGAAACTCAACGAGACGAACACCCTGTTAACGAAGTTTCTAGTATCTGGAAGAACAAAAAACAAACGCTAGCATCGAGCATCTGTGAACAAGCGGACAGTGATCTGGATACGAACGGACGTCAATCTACGCGAACGCTTCATTGTGCCTGGGGGCAGGCGCATTTCGGATTCAGAGCATGATTAGGATACGTATCAGCGCGCCTGGAAACGAAAACGGATGACAAAAGCTGCCACCCGAAGACACGCAGAAAAACGCAGTTTACGGCCACGGCCGCACCGACAAGCCCCGAGCTCCCCTGAGCCCGACCCGGCCTGAGAACAAGACGAGACGCCAGGCGCAACGCGAGTGCTTACGTTCTGTTTCGCTTTCTCACATGTACAGTGTACTTGCCTTCGGACAGTAAGTCGCCCAATGACAGTGCACCGCGTCAGACGTTTTCTTCCTCTGTCCTGATTTATATGTAACCTGTGTTTTTCTAATCAATTAAACAATTTATTTTTTCTACTTAGTCTTTCATTCGAGCTACGACCTAGCTAACAGTGCAGATAAGTTGATTATTCGTGAGTAATACAAATTGAGTACTCATGAGTACTGATTGAGTACTCATGAGTGCAGAATGAGTAGTACTCATGAGTGCAGAATGAGTAGTACTCGTGAGTGCAGAATGAGTAGTACTCGCGAGTGCAGAATGAGTAGTACTCATGAGTAGTACTCATGAGCAGTAGTACTCATTGAGTACTCATGAGTACAGAGTGAGTACTCATGAGTACAGATTCAGTACTCATGAGTACAGATTCAGTACTCATGAGTACAGATTGAGTACGAATACTCGTGAGGACAAATAAGTTTGAGTACAAGTGAGTACGATTACAAATGAGTATTTGATGAGTGAGTACGAGTGATTTTGTGAACAGACGAACTTTTTGAGTCTGAGTTTGATTGAGTACAGCGTAAATAAAAAAAATGTGATTGAGTTTGAGGGAGTTCTTTCTGTTTTGCCGACCTATGCCGGCAAGCGCAACAAACAACAAGCCAAGCCATGAACTGGTGAGTCCCCTGCCATTGATCGCCCATCAAGACCCAGAGAGAGGGCCAATTTCGCCAAGAGGATAGCCACAGCTCTTACCAAGGCAGCTCGCATGCCGCAAGTGCTGCCTAGAGAGGATTTCAAGATCATTGTTCGACCACGTGGTGGCCTAAACCTAGCAAGCACAGAAGCAACTATCGTCATGTCCGCACTGTTTGCATCATCCGGAGTTTTGAAACAAGATGCCAGCGCAGACACAATCTGCAATAATATTGCCCAGAATATTATAGTCATCAGCACTTCGTGTCAGCAACGAGCTATGCAGTACCTCAGAATGAAGACTCTCTTTATTGGAGGCAAGACCCACGATATTTGCACGTACCAAGCTGCACAGGAAGATACCGCAAAAGGAGTAATTAGAGCAGTGGCTATTGAAGATACGCCACAGGATATTAATGCTAACATAGTCAATTCCGCCAACCCTTGGCCCTGCAAGCCCACAGAATTGGAAATACAACCACGGTCATTGTACTTTTCGAAGGCCATAAAGTACCCAACTATGTCAAATACGGTCCTCTGCTGCTCAAATGTAGCCTCTACCGCAAACATTTCGACGTTTGCCGAAAGTGTGGTAAAATAGGACATAGGGGGGACGTTTGTCCCTTCCCAGATACAAGAGTTTGCATTGCATGTGGCGAAGCTAACCCTAACGCCGAGCACGCCCGCCAATGCCAACCGCGTTGCCAGCAGTGTAACGGATGTCACGTAACTTGGGCGAAAGAGTGCGCAAACAGGTACAGGATTCCATATGTTGTAAAGCGAAGAAATGGGAGCGCAAGTTGCAAGATGACCAACAACGTCAACAACAGCTCCGCAAACCCCCTGCTCTAGACCTAGCGAACTCCCACTTTTCCCCATTGCGTCAGCCTTCTAACGACAAGAACAGAAGTCGCTCGTAGTCCAGGAACAATAGCCAGCAACGCGGCAACGGTTCGCTGCAACGCAGTGTCAGCCGAAATAGCCAACCATCCCATTCGAAGGAACGTGTAGCCTGGGCGGATACCCTGAAAACGCCTGCGATGCAAGTATATCATCCCACCCAGGAATCGGCGACTTTGAAGGCCCTTCGAACTGAGAACGAGCAGATGAAGCAGAAAATAAAAGCCTGGAGCAAATTAACAGGGATATTCAAGAGAAGATGACTCAACTAATCTCAATGCAGCAGCGCTCCAAGCAGGCACCTCCCACCCCTGCCCCGATTCCTACACCAACGGCAGTAACGCCTAGTACCTCGCAAGTAGACAATGAGCGGACTAACAAGAAAAGGGCGATGGAGCTCTCTTCCACGCTAAAGGAAAAGAAATGGCAAGCACGACAGGACAAGCTTGAGGCGCGTGTCACAGCTCTTGAGGATAGACTCGAAGCATTTACAAAGGAGACTACTGACCTTTTTCAACAGATTCAGACTATGCTGCTACGGATGCAAGCCCAGCTTAACACTCTTGTTCCTCTTCAAGAGTCCCGACTTGAGCACGCAGCACCACCATCTATAATACCTTCGGTTCCTACAACCCTAGGACAGCTGACAATGCCTTTACCCCAAGTTCCATCCCCGGTGCAATACCCATCATGGCCTCCACAGTAAAAGATATCCTCATTTGGCAGTGGAATTGCAATGGTTACCCAAGTAAAAAAGCACTCCTGCAACAGCACCTCACAACGCTTGCCCCCAAACCGGACATTATAATGGTAGAGGAAACGCAGAGTGAAGTTGCACCCAAGCTCTCTGGCTACCGCACGCACGCTAGCCCACCTAATGCAAGAGCAGAAGCACGAGGAGTTGGGCGCGGAGTTTCCATCTTTGTCCGTAAAGGCGTCACGTTTGTCGAACATTAACTCATAGAACGCAGCGCTATCGAGCATTGTGCTATAGATGTCATCACCAGGAAGAAATAGCGCAGAAGCACTTTCCTCGTAACACTGTATAGTAACCCTAAGCACAGGCAGCAACGTCTTCGCGCACTGTTACACAAGGCGTCGAGGCTCGCAAACGACAACACACTCATCATCGGCGGAGACTTCAAGGCTCCACATCAAGACTGGGGCTATCCAACTTCTACACCCAAAGGCCCTTACCTCATAGAGGATGGAACCGAAGTCGGTTTCCATATGATCACGAACCCAACCGATCCCACTCGATGTGGTACTTCGATCTCAAGAGACACTACCACTGACCTAACACTTGTCAATGCGCCGGACACTCAGTGGCCTGTCCGATGGAGAAACACCCATAAGGACTTAGGCAGTGATCATTATGTCCTCGAAATCACCGTTCCCCTCTCTGGAAAGACGCCGGAAGTTCATAAACACACCCATAGGGATTGGATAGCTTTCCTGAAATCTCTACCCACAGAAAGGATGGAGATAGATGACATTGAGGCTTGGGCGGCTGCTGTAGTCCAAACGACCAAGGAAGTCACGCAAGAAATAGAGACTGCGGAAGATATCCCCCAACTAGATAGTCACCTGGCGCATTTATTGGAAGCTAAGAAATTCGTCAAGGCTAGATGGCAGAAGCAACGTCTGAACCGTCGCCTCCGAAAAAAGGTGGCGACTCTCAATCGACAAATTGAAGCCCACTGTAAGGTGTTATGTGCGCAACAGTGGCACGAGCTGTGTGCGGAGGCAGACGGGCAACTTCATAAGAGTAAGACTTGGAACTTGCTCCTGCATCTGCTCGATAACACCAAGACAAAGAGCCATCATCCCAACACGTTGCAACGTGTCCGCCACAGAGCATTGGTGGCCATGGGAAAAAGCGAAGTAGAGAGAAGACTGGACGAAAAGTACTTACCCGTAACACCCACCCACGACCACCCGGAATACGCCGGAATGGATAACGCCGACCTAGACCGAGACATCGAAACATGGGAAGTTCGGGCTGCATGACTAACCCTGAACTGTAAGTCGGCAGCCCGTCCTGACCGGGTATCGAACAAAGCACTCACAAATCCCAACGATACTGCAATTGACGCTCTTGCGAGATATTTCAACGTCTACTGGAGCACAGGTCGACTTCCTCGCCAATGGAAGACTGCTAGGACCATCCTGATCCCAAAACCGGGAAAGCCGCCCAGGATCGAACACCTACGTCCCATTTCCTTTGCCTCATGTATTGGCAAGGTCTTAGAACATGTTCTTATGAATCGCTGGCAACGGTATCTAGAGGACAACGCACTCTACCCAACACTATGGTGGGATTCCGTGAAAAGCTGAGCACCCAGGATGCCATGTTACTCCTCAAGCGGGAAATTGTCGACAGCACCACACCCGGGATAATCGAGCAATTCTCGGACTCGATATACAAAATGCTTTCGACAAAGTTCAGCATTCTGCGATCCTACAACAAGTGACCGACCTCAACATGGGACAGCGATCCCACAACTACATCAGAGATTTCCTCACGGGAAGATACACCCAGATCTGTGCGGGCCAAATATAGTTACCGGAAAAACAACTGGGCAGCGTGGGAACACCGCAAGGCTCCGTTATCTCTCCGCTACTCTTTAATCTAGTTATGATTGGCGTAGCCAACCGCCTAGAACAAGTGAAAGACGTCCGGCACATAATATACGCTGACGATGTTACCCTATTGGTGACAGGAGGTAGTGATGGCCACACTGAAGAAACGCTACAGGAAGCTGTCAATGTAGTAGAGAAGCAACTAACCGGTAGGGGCCTCAAATGCTCCCCGCCCAAGTCTGAGCTATTGATCATCCCGCCTTCCAGCCGACGTAAAAGGGACTATACACACAACATCCAAGTGCATGCGAAAGAAGGGCAACTTATTCCTGAAGTGTCCAAGATCAGGATACTAGGAATGCTCCTTGAACGAGATTGTGGCAACGGAGCAACGGTGACCAAGATTGTGGCCAAGGCAGTCTCAGCGTCACAACTGATCCGGCGTGTTTCTAATAGAAGAGCAGGCATGAAGAGTCTCCTACGTCTCATTCAATCCTTTGCTATCAGCCATATCACCTACGTTGCTGCCTTTCACAACTGGCGCAAACAAGAGCAAGACCGCTTAAATGCTACTATCCGTAAGGTCTACAAGAACGCATTGGGTCTCCTACAAAGTGCGAGCACCGAAAGGCTTCTTGCTCTAGGGGTACACAATACCCTAGATGAAATAGCTGAAGCACAACGTGTCGCTCAACTTGAACGACTGTCTGCAACACGAACTGGACGTTACATACTACAAAGAGCCGGCCTTACACCTTCAAGCGACCCAGAGCTGATGAACGAAAGTCTACCAGATACACTTCGACAGCACCTCGTCGTATCGCCTCTACCCCGCAACATGCATCCTGAGCATAATCGGGAACGACGGCTCGCCAGGGCGAAAACCTTGATCGACCTCCATGCACGGGACAACGGAGCAGTGTATGTCGATGCAACCAATCAGCAGCACATGTACGTTGCCGCAACGATGCCCGCCACTACGGGAGTACTTCAATCAGCAGCCGGCGTCCGAGTATCTACAATCGCCCGGGCAGAAGAAGTCGCCATCACCCTGGCCATCACAGATCCCCGGTGCACAACGGTCCTCAGCGACTTCTTATCCTCCACTACGCCAGAAACACAGTGTGTGCGGACGCTGCTCGTATCCTTCGCGGTGTGCGAGCCAGTGACCGTGCCATCTACATCAAATGGTTCCCTGCCCACATGGGACATGATGTCTCGGGGAAGGGAAACCCTAATCATAATGAAGCAGTCCACTCTGCAGCGCGAGATTTAGTTTGCCGCACGGCAGGGAACGACTGCACTGACGCCTCGGAGTCATACGACACGGGCAAAGAACCCCTGTTAGCCTACAGTGAAATTTTACATGGTACCGCAACAGTAGATCAATGCCTCCCCCACACCCTGGTCTAACCCGTACGGGGGCGGTCCTCTTTCGTCAACTGCAAACTCGCTCTGTTCTTACCCCAGCCCTTGCCCGGTACGTTTGCCCCGAGGTGTACGCCACGTACATCTGTCGTCTATGCCAAGAATCACGAGCTACCCTGGTACATCTACTATGGAACTGCCAGCCTCCTACTAGTAACACTACGACGTTCCCACCGCAGTTTGTGGCTGCAATGAGAAGTGAAAACTACTAGACACAAGCCTGGACCACTAGAATACTCAGCAACGCACTAGACCAACAGAGGCCGGCTCGCCGTCCAGAGGGGATTACCCATGGCACCGCCCAGGATAATACCGCACACCACCGGTACTTGGGTTTGACACTGCCTGGGACAACGACATCCCCCTCACAGGACGGCTGAGCACTGGTCGCTCTCACTGGCGCCCCTAACAGGGTAGCCTTCCCTTAACTCGCTCTTGGGTGCTCTAATAAAGTTTTTACTCACTCACTCCGCAGCCTGAGAGCAACTCCGAGTCAAGCTCATCCGTTCTCATCAATAGCTCTCCAGCGTGGTGTCCGTGAACTGGACGTAGCTGACGAATTTTGCGCTCAGCTTACAGCTCCCCAGAGCTCTGCAATAATTTCAGACCTCCTGACCGATTGGCTCTCCAGTGCGAATGCTACGCTCACGAATGAATTATTCACTATGCACGAGCTTATCTCAGCGTTAGCGTCCGTTAACCTGCTTTCTTGGCTTTCTTACTCAGCTTTGCGACATCTCGGCGATAACGCCCTCCGGCAACTGCTTACCTTCTACAACAAGTCGTGGGAGACAGGCCGCGTGGAAGCAAGCTGGCAACTTGGTCGCCAAGTTCCGGTTCTTAAACCAGGAAAACCGCCAACCGACATCAACTCTTACCGGCCTATTGCTTTACTAAGCTGCATAGGGAAGGTAATGGAGAAAATGGTGTTGCAGCGACTCGTCTGGGATCTTCAGGACAGAGAAGTGTATCCCCCAGAGATGTCAGTGTTCAGAGAAGGAAGAAGCAGCGTTGACAACGTCATTGCTTTAGTGAGGGACATTCATCGGCAAAAGGCTGCGAAAAGATCACAGTAGCTGTGTTCCTAGACATCAAGGCGGCTTTCGATAGCATTTCTGATGAAGCTGTTCGAAGGGACATGGCGTTTGTAGGGCTACGAGGGCGGATGCACACTTGGCTCTGTAACTACTTGCATAAGCGGTACGTCTATATTACCACCAAGGAAGGCGACACAAGGCGGCATGAGATTACACAAGGCGTCCCTCAAGGCGGAGTCCTAAGCCCTGTGCAGTTTAGCATGTCTCATCCGGATCACGAAAGTGCTACCCCAAGGTGTTAACATATCTCTCTATGCTGATGACATCTGTATCTGGGCTTCTGGCAAAAACCGGAAAAGTATACGATCAAAACTGCAGAAAGCAAGCTCTTCTTGCAATTCAAAAGTACTTTGGCACCTGCGGCTTGCTAATTTTACTCGAAAAGTGTGCCGCAGTCGCCTTTACGAGGCGGGATGTATCCCGCTATCCTCTAGTCATAAATGAAACAGAAATACCGTATGTTCACAACCATAAATTTCCCGGAGTTACATTAGATCGCTCACTATCTTGGGCCCCCCATATCCGTATCCTTAGAGAACGCCTGCACGCATGTGTGCCCATTTTCTGGATGCTTACAGGAAAACATGGGGCTGCTTAGTGCCTTCGCTACTACGACTTTATAAGGCACTATTCCTCGACCTTCTGCGGTACAGCCTCCCAGAGCTGATTGGTTTGTCTAAGACAAACTTCAGAGTGATAGAGTGTGCACAGGCTCAAGTTCTGCGCATCTGCCTGGGCCTTCCAAGGTGCGCATCCACGAATGGAACTCTCTGCGAAGCAAGGTGTATGTCCGCCCAGACACTCCAAGCCCAAGAGTTCCTTCGCACCAGCCTCCGTCACGTAACCCGGTGTGCTGACCATCCTCTAGCACAGGTGTCTTCCCCGCATGTACAGAGCCTGCTACCGGCCAACTTCGAACGCCCAAGCAAGCCTGCCTTTCCACCATGGAAAGCTGCACCATGGGATATAGGCAAGAAATCATCTCTGCCTGAGCCAGCCTTGGATAATACATGTTGGAGCATATCAGTTCGCGTTATCTTGGCCACGTTCAGGTATATACAGACGGAACCGTTAAGTCTGACTCGTCAGCCATTGAAGTTTGGATTCCGTCGGTGGGACTAACTGTGAAAGAGAAACTCAGTCACAAGACGTCGTCCACCTTCACTGAGTTAACTGCTATTAGGGCGGAACTCCTTCACATCACCAATAGTCCCGCTCGACAATGGGTGATTTTTACCGACTCGCGGCCTGCCTTGCAAGCGCTGATGAAGCCATCCCACCGCTGCAGCCAACTTGTGAGTGAGCTAAACGCATTGCACACACTAGGGCTACGAGACGGGCACCGCATCTCGCTTCAATGGCTACCAGGTCATTCCGGCATCCAGGGGAACGTCATCTCTGACGCAGCAGCAAAAGAGGCGCACAATCTGCTTGTGTCTATTGGAATTCCGTATTCCAGACAAGACTGAAGTACGGCCGTGAATGCGCTTGGATGGAAACTGCAGTTATCAGCTTGGCAGGACCCTCTTAAGATACCCTTGCCTCTGCACGCGATTGACCGTCAGTGCAATTTCCAGTTTCCGCGAGGTCTGCAAAAGAAAACTGAGGGTGTCCTTCACCGACTACGCCCGCCTGAACGTTGCCTTCACTGGTAGTTTTTTTTTTTTTAGATAGGCTGGGCGGACTCGCCATTGTTCTCTGTGTGTTCTGTGAGAGACGACATACAGCATGTTTTGTGTTACTGCCCGCAGCATACAACTCAACGCGAAACAGCTAAAATAACTCTAGTGCGACTGCTACGAGGACACTCTTTAGAGCTGCGTCACTTTCTTGGTCCGTGACAAAATCACCCTGACGTGGCGCGAGGGACAAAGGCTCTTTTAACTTTTCTGTCTTACACGGGACTAACCGATGTTCTTTAAACTTGGGATCCTCAGATTTTTTCTCCTAGTGCTGTAATTTTTTTCTACGTTCCGAACTGATTTTATTTTCTCCTCCCTCTTATTCATTGTTGGTGCGATCTTCTTCCCCTCTTCTTTTTTTTCACCTCACTATGTTTACCCCCATCTGAAGTAGCAAGCCCCACCGTTTCTGGGGCTAACCTCTTCAGTATTCATTAAAGTTTTCTCTCTCTCTCTATGATCATTCTCATAAACAATATCCCCTCTTCGCTCGTGCATCATCCCCATCACCGTGGGTACGTGTTCGGATCAGCTTAAGTCACCGAATAAACGCCCTGATTAACTTGTTGCTCAAGGGTCTTAGAAGGGGTGGAGGTTGACTTCGGTATCGTCCTCAACGTCTTCCAAGCGCGCCCTTGGAGCTCCGTTCTGGTCGCTGTTTGCGTTCAAGACAGAGAGCGAGAGAGAGAGATATAACACTTTATTTAACCAAGGGTTAGCGCAGCTTGGTGGCCGAACACCGTCGAGCTTCGGCGACTGTGCCTGCCCGACCCGTGAGCGTCTTCTGCATGTTCAGGCTTGAGGATCCCAGCACTGCTTCCCACTGGTCGAGGGAGGTGATGAGAGGGAAGGAGTCAGATTTTCAGGCCCACATATGGTAATGTAATGTGGCCCGTTCTTCGCAGTGCTCAGAGATGCAGCGTGAGGCCGGAAGCGACCCCCACTGGCGCCTCCCGTCCTGCGCCTCTCGCATTTGCTGTCACCAGCCGCCAGCGCGATCCCTCGCATTTCGTCGGGCTTCGCGGGGAAGGCGTCGATCGCTGGTTGGATGACTATGCTCAAATCAGTGCTTTTAACCATTGGGATGACGCGTCGAAGCTGCAAATCGTTATGTCGTACTTCGAAGAGGTGTCAAAAACATGGTTTTTGAACAGTGAACACAGCATGGTCCAACTTTTTCCAGCAGCTCCGCCAAATATTCGGCACGACAACCCCTGGGTCGGCCAAGTCGGAAAGAAAGCTGTCCACTCGTATTCAGTGCTTTGAAGAGACGGAAAGCTCATACACAGAGCGCGTACCTGTTCTTTGTCACGGCGAGGATGCAGGCATGCCAGCGGGCGGTATGGTTCGCCATATCATTAAGGGCATCAGCGCCGTCGCAACACAAAATCAAACGATCGTCAGAGATGTGGAGAAACCTGTCGGCGCCTGGACGAATGGCAGTCTGTTCGTTTGCAAGCGGATGCTTTGGCTACGCAATCATAAGCAAGCACAGACTTACGTTTTGTCTTCCAAATCATTCGCAAAGAACTTCCGCTCCGTGACCTGCTTTATTCTCCACGCGATCACTTTCGTACGGAAGGTCTTCAGCTGCGAGGCCCGGTGGAAGAGGAGCTCATATCTATTACAGGCGTGATGGCTTCGACATCTCTTGTTCTTACAACTTTCACACCGTCCAACTGCGGTAGTCCCATTCAAAGCGCCCTCACCGATAAAATCCCCTTTGGCTCACGAACATTTAACAGCGATATCCGCAGCAGGCATGCCACGGGGATACTATACACACATTCAAAATTGTCATGAGATACCTACCGAAGTGGTATGTGAAAAAAAACCAAAGGCGTATGTGCCCAACAGAAGCGAATAAAATGTGCCAACATTGAAATGAATATAGAGACGGGAAGAAAAAAAGGAAGAGGCAAGCGGGCGGAGAAGTAGGGAGACGAGAAGACCAGGCTATGCTTCTGGAACCGCCCCCACCGTCAACAGGGCCTGATGACGCCTCAGGCTTTCTGACAGGAGTTCCAGGCGACCATCCTTGAGGGAGACCCCGCGGCAACCCACAGTCGGGGGCTCCGGGCACGAGAACCTGCTGGGCTACGGGTGGCAACGCTCGGGTTCCACACCGCATCGGCTCAAGAAGGCACCAGCAGCACTACAAGACACAACGGGCACTTGATCCCGACATAAAATGGGAAGACATCGACTTTAACTTGAGGCGACACGATGTTCACAGATGTTTACGTGAACTTTAACCACGTGAACACCTTCTTGACTATTTATCACTACTTGTGTTGAGTAAAATATCGTACTCCGCAATTAAAAGTTTTTTCTGTGTGTCCAATCCACTTGGTGAATTCACGTCACAATTTTGGAAGACATGCCAGGATACCTCGTTTTTTATTGTCACCGTCAATCCAGCCGGGTAGGTTATGGGCCCAGAAAAACTGTTAGCCCTTACCTACTCACTCGGGTTGACGAAGGAGGAGGCGTTGGCGATGTACGAAAGAGCAGCCCAGGAGGAGCAGAAGAGAGCCGAACGAGAGCAGGGAAGAGCAGAAAGAGAACAGAAAACACTGGAACTTAAGCGGCAGCTCACTGAATACGCTTCGCAGGGGGCAGCTAGTAGGCCAGACGGGAAAAACTTCGGGTTCCTTATTACCTCGAGCCCCAAAAATCTGTCCAAAAACATTTATGGCACCTTTCGATGAGAAGCAAAATGACTTGGACGCCTACTTACAACATTTTGAGATAATAGCGCCGGCCGGGTCTGGGAAAAGTCCGAATAGGCTACGGCCTTTCGTTTGGGCTTCGCAGGGGAGGCATTAGGCGTCTACGGTGGAATGTCATCCAGTGCCCCGTGCAACCCAGCGAAATGCTGGTGGAACAAGGACATTAGGTATGCGCGAGAGGAAAAGAACAAAAATAAGTGTGTCCTTCTTCGACCCCCCACTACAAATAACCTGGCATCATTTAAACGGTGAAAGGGTCTTGGTGAGCGTGTGCTTACTTAATCAAAAAGACCGCTGGGGCGCTCATAACATCAATAAATTTATATACATGAAAATACAACGTCTGCGCACGAACACAAAATAATAAACTACAGCAGACCGACAGCCTTACCCTGGGTAGCGCAACCTTTGAGGGCAAGGCTAACGCATTCGCACACTTTAACTCGTTTCCAGTCTGCCGACTATACACTCTCATGAAACAAATTGTATTGTGAACAACAAATCAAACACTTCTTACAAATCCCCTGTTGCAATAGCATGTTTTCAGTAACTGTAATTGCAGACGGCCATCGGATACTTGCATTTGGTATCAAGGCGTCCATTCCCGCTTCGATAGCGGATGACGGCTCCCACTTCCGAAGCGACATGGCGAGTAGCGAAAATACTGGAGTATTATCCCTTTCACTCACCATGTCTGCATATGGAGACGGGAATTTTTTCGTCGTTTTCCTCGTGAAAACGAAAAGAGTTCATGCTGCAGAGCGGTGCGGCTGATGTTCGAAACCTACGGAAGCGGAAGTCCGTTTTGAAACATCATTTCAAAATGGACGCCACCAAGTTCTGTCGGAGCTCCGGTGAGTTGTCGTCCTAAGTTCTCTTTTACTGTGACGTAAATCATTTATAAAGATTAAAACACCTTCTTCATGTGCAGAAATTATTATTTCACCTCCTTGTTTGTAAACTGCCTCAGGATATTTATTATTTTTATACGGAAAAGCAGGATTGAGTAATGGTGTCTCCGTATGAGGACGCGACGCCATTTGCGTAGTAAGTATTCTAGAGAGACTGAACTTTGTTTTCCTACCTCTTGACACTTGACACTGCTAAACCTCCAGGTATGGGATTTTTATGCAGTGCACATAATAATTCGTGACTAAAAGGGTTAGCTTAGAAATTTTAGGGGCGAATTGCATTGTTGTTTCCATTGCTAGAGCGCTCTGCACGGCATCTTTGAAAGTATGGTTCGTTCTTTCCAGCAGTCATGTTTGTATGTCCGCCTTGTTTTTGCCACGCACGATACAGTCGGGGAGCGTATTTGCAAGATAATTGCCAGAGTTGAAGCTTGGACTGGCCTTTCAGCTGTGAACTAAACTTGCGGATCGATTTTTCTTCACTGTGTACTCGCAAATTAAAGCGGAAACGCGGATAGGCAGCATGTGGCTTCATATAGTAGTGGTTTCCGAGATCCAGAAGAACTTCGCCCGGTGTATTGAGAACAGTGAACAATGTGGCGGGTGGTACACAAGAAGGGCGAGGCAAACACTTGTGATGTTTACAACCCTTCGATCATGTCACACCCAGCCCAAGGTTTAGCAGCTTTCAACCTCTGTTTGTCAGTGACTTTGCGGACATCAGCAAATTGCAGATCAACGCTTGAGGTTTCTGCCCACAGCAGCTGAGGAAGAGTGTTTGTTCATTTGAGCGTTATCTTTCGCTGAAGGAAATGCTTAGAGCTGGTCTACTTAGCAGCAATAGTCATTTTCTTCACCCCGGCCCCCCAGACGGGCGAAGTTCCTAAAATCAATGCGTGAACGAATTGTCCAGCGCTGCTGGAGAAAAACGCACCTTAAATTTTTTATCGCTGTCGCCTGTTATTATTGCACTAATCCGAAAAGAATTATTGTACTACTAAGAAACTTGGGGTCTTTTGACGTTGACAGAGAATGCTTTATTTAAACGTAAGCCTGTGTTTAAAAATATGGGATAACAACGTTTTTTTCTGATATTTGTTGATATTTTTTGTTTTTTATAGTGCAATACGGGTACCACCGACTGCGGTCCAAACTGCACTTGCAAAACAGCAGGCCGACATAACGAGACAATTGGATGGTGTGAGCCCTTAAACTTACGTAGTAACTTCCGTTAACTGCGATACCTCCGGAAGTTAAAAATGATTCTGTATGGTACTATGATTTCGGTGCAATATTGCTGCGAAAAAAAGGTTTTCGAGGAATAAAGGCACGCTAAACCACAATATGGGTCCTGTATGTCTTTCCGTATACACGATTAATCGACTGCAACAAAAAGAGGTGAAAGGAAGCTTAACGACGAAAGTAGCGAGCGGCACCGCCGAGAGCACCCGGGACCTGCCAAACATTAATGATTTAGCAGAAACGGGGGCAACACCGCTGCTAGCCATGTTCGTCACTTAACAGAATTTTAATCAATAAACCACCCAGGTAACCTCCTTAGCAGAGGCTGCGCGCTTGACCTCCAACCCAAATTTAAATTTCCTTTCCTGGTGGTAGATAGCATCATCGGCCAGTTTATCCAGTGGCAAGATCTGCGGATTCATCGGTGAAGTGAAGCTTGTGATAAAGATGTGTTGACTGGCCGATACATAACGACGTAGGCTTTCATATTAATATGCTTTGAAGGCATACCAAAAGAGAAAATGCAAAAAGCGCTGCTTTGCGAGGTACAAATCGACCCTGTGGGCTCAACGCTGCATGACAGATCTAATAAATACCAAAAGTTCGTCTTCTGGAGGCATAACTGACTTCGCCACAATCATTAAACGTTTTGGCAACTAAACGTGACCAGGCGAATGGTTTGTCCGCCACCCGGTTGTTCCGTTCCGGTACTCCCCAAAGACGACCTTTTGGAAGGGACTCCCAGAAAGAAAAAAAAAGCGCGACGTGGAATGGAACCACCGACCCCTTCAGCAGTCCCCAATGAATCCAATACGCTACCGCTAAGCCAGGCGGCCAGGCGACCAAACAGGAGATTTGATATAAAAGATGTAGCGACGTGCAACAGCATGCAGTACTTCACGCAACGTGGAAAAATAACTGACTTCGCCACAATCATTACACCTTTTGGCGACTAAACGTGACCGGGCGAACAGTTTGTCCCCACCCGGTTGGTGCGTTCCGGTACTCCCCAAAGACGGCCCGTCGTAAGGGACTCCCAGAAAGAAAAAAAAAGCGCGACGTGGAATTGAACCACGACCCCCGCAACAGCCCCCAATGAATCCAATACGCTACCGCCAGGCGGCTACGCAGGAGACTTGGTATAAAATGTGTAGTGAAGTGTAACAGCGTGCAGTACTTCGCACAGCATGGGGATTCATTGCAAGTGATGTTCGAATTTATAGCCTTGCAAGGGATTGTGACTGCTATTTCGGATTTCGCTTTGCACTTTAGCTTATGCTAGCGACTATTGTTCAGCTTAATGCTAAGTAAAACCTCACAAGATTAGTTTTTTTCGAGTAAAGAACAACCAACTCGTCACCTAGTTGAGACGGGTGACTGGGTGGTCGGTGGACTCATTTTTAGATGTGAAGCATCTCTTGCTTGGGGGGATGTCCCGCGTCTGTGCCCCGTCCGCAGCGCCTCTGATGATGATTGTGGCAGGGTGCCCCTAGAGATTGGCCAACCAAAGAATCCATCACGAGATAGCTTCGCGTTCAACCACCGTCGTCATCTTCCCGTAGGGGAACAGCTGAAGAAGAAGAAGGAGAAGAAGACAAAGCTGCGAAGAGGAGGGCATTTACGTTGCTCTCAGCCGGTGCACCAACGTCAAAAACCTTTACCTCACCACCGCTGACGGAGACTACCGATTTTACCACAGAGACGACAACATCGACAAGAACATGATGGACGAGTTTCGGTGCCTCGAGAAGCACCGCCTACTCACCGCAACACAAAACACAACAGTACTTGCGTGCCTTTGCCACTTATGTGGACCCGGACTCAGAATTCCCTCTTGCACTACTAAACACCAGATCACTCAACATAACGGCGACACAATGGAACCTCTTACGGAACCCCCATGATGCTTCGCATCCTCATCAGGGTTCCCCACGGGAACATGGCGTATTTTTTTCCGCACACATTACCGCAAACTAAGTATATTCTTAGCTTTTGGGATGCACGTGAGGCTGCGCATGAGCTGGCGTGCTCAACATCTGCTCTGCAGTTAGTGGCAAATTAACAGTGACATTTCTCAACATGTTCGGGATAACGCAAGACATCCACTGACACCAATATCGACTAAGGAAAAAACTTTTTCCTCGATTTGTCTAACTTTGAAGCCATTTGTCTAACTTTGAAGCTTTCTTATAGGAGGTCGGCCTAAGTTTTTATTTCGGATCCTCTTTGTATACACCATGTACCCTGTAAACTTCTATGCGACAGTTCGTTTTAAATAAGCCTGGAACCGAGAAAACCCGTGTGATACCAATACTCCCGCAGCGAACTAGAAATCCTCTCTCGTGGCCTGCAAAAAACTCCCCTCGCGAGGCCTACAAAACTCCACAAGCTTTCGTAAAACTCCTTTCAAAAGAAATAAATGCTTCCCTTGAACCTCCTAAAAACGCCCCTAAAATAACATAAATACTTCTCAAGGAAGCCAAAACTATAGACTCATATTCAACGCCTAGAATTCCGTAAACATCACTTAAAAACGCCCTTGAGGAGTAAGAAATGCTCCATTTTGATCTCCTTAAATTCTCCCGAACATTTTTGAACACTCCCTAAATACCGCCTTTCTATCACCTAAAAACGCCTTGTTTTGAGGAGGTAAACAAAACCTCCCTGTTCCATGTAGTAAAAAAACTCCTACAAGGAGGACCACTAGAGGACAGGTGAAAACGAACCTCTGGGGAGTATATGGGAGGACAAAATTGGGCAGCGAAGGCCAAGGGCACAAAGAGGAGTGGCGAAAAAGAGATCAGAAGCAACAAGAAAAGCTGAGCAAAGAGTGCGATGCCATGGAAGTACTTCGAGAGGAGAAGAGAGAACTATGTAGAATGCTGGAAGAGATGAAAAAAGATACAGAGCATGACGGAAAAGAAGAACGGGGATTATACCCCGAGCTCCCCGGTCGTGGCGACGGCGGAAACCCCGGAAAAAGCGCAGCCCATGGATGTAACGAGAGACGTCTCGGAACCCAGAAAGCCGGCCATAAATGAGACGACGAAAAAGCGCGGCATCTAGGAGATTAAGAGCATAGAGATAATATACTGACTCTAGAGGGAAAGCGCGCCGCTGAGCCAATGCATTGGAACCGCACGACACACACTGGCAGACATGCTACAACAATTTGAAGGTTGCCAGCTGAGTTTTTGCTTACTAAAAACGGCGAAAGCGATGGGTTGTAATCTGGCAACGTGCTACTGTGGCGTTTCCGCGTCCGGCTAGCGAAGCATGCCGGGATTAATTGTAACATGGCGGACCGCTGGCCAAGCGGCTTTTGTGTAGGCGGCGTCGACAGCATTTTTTATTTTATTTATTTACTCTTGTACCCACAGCGCCTTTCAGGCATTACAGCGGGGTTTATCTCCTGTGGGTAGGTAACCGACGTGTTTTCGGTTTAGCGTACGTGTGACTTATATGTACTGAGACTATTTGAGCAAGATGTGGCAACGCTCACACAACACTTGCGCGCAAGCTCGAATGCGACTGATCGCATGCGCGAGGACGCCAAGGAGTCAGCTTATCCGTACTGGGCGCACAGAAAAATGAATCTCCGTATGATCTTCGTGCATTTTCGCGCTGTGCTGTTTTATTTGCCATTCTGTGACATTTTGCGCGTCGCTCAAGGCTTTTCAAACGAAGTGAAGTGAACTGTGGCTTTAGCTCAATGTAAAACCTTTATTGACACACACAAAAAAACATCGCACGGGCCAACGCTGATATTACCGATGAGTCGCGGCGCTTTGAAGCACAGGAACAAAAGAGCGCGGTCGATCGCAGGCAAACGGAGTGGAAGAATGCATGCCAAGGGAGTATGCGAAATACAGTCCGCGGCGTGTCCCGTTTTCCTTTCTGTCTGTATTAGTCAAGTTCTAGCTGCTTTCCACTACTTCAAAGGGAAAGCTTGCGGGACTGAATGCGCAGTATTGAATGGGCAGTAATTTACCGCACAGAGCGCGCGAGGAGAGAACACTGACTTATTGATTTATTGGGACTCATTAAAAAAGAAACCGCATTTCGTTACCTATTTTTTCGTTCTACCTTCACGAACGATGGCGCGAAAGTTCGAAGCATGAAGAGCTGTAAGAAGTTTCATGAATAAAACAACTGGAACCGAAGGATTATAAGAGCTCTTTTTATTTCTCTTTTAACGGGAACGATCGCTGGCTGCCACTCCGCAGCCTGTAGTGAACTTGCGGTAATCAAGGTCAGATCGGAATCGCTGTTCCGGCGTCAGTTGAGGGGCAATAGATAGGGTGCTTACGTGGAGAAAGAATGACAGCCTCGCAAGCGCCCGGGGAGGCACTTGCTCAGCGCGGGCATCCGAGTTGTATAAGTTATATACGTTTTGCACGCACGCAGATCTGAGCCGGAGACTGCACACACACACACTGCGCAAGTCAGATGCAAGGGCCTCGCCACTTCCTAGCACACTTAAAAAAATCGAAACCAAAACTGAACTACGCACTTACTCTTTCTTCGCTAATTAGAGCTTAATTACACTAAAAGTTTTTTATAAAGCTAGTTTTAATTACTGAGGCAATTATTTGTAACTATTTTGCTTCAGTTCTTTGTTTTAGTTAAATAATTATGACAGAAATTTTTAGAAAGCTGAATACAACTGATCTGGCAACCATGGGAATTGTATCATGTCAGCGCCCACGATTCGTACGGTCTCGGAGCTCGCTTTACCCCCCTGATTATTAGCATCGAAGCCAGCATGGAAGAAAGACTTACCGGCATCGAGGCGCGCATGGACGAATGATTGAACAAGTTGGAAGCGAAAATGGAACGGATGGAACTACTGCAACACTTCGAGAACAGTAAGAAGAAACCGCACCTAATCTTACTACAGGAAACCCTGGCGACGCATCGGCCACTCTACGGCAAAAGAGCGATCTGGTTCGCCGAGGAAGATAGCAGGGGACTGTGCAGGAAATTCAACTCAAGAACGTCGCGGTCGACGACGTAATGCCCAAGGTGGTAATTCGCATGAAGTGGAATGAAAGAGTTTACGTCCTCAACGTGAACAGCAACCCGAGCAATCGCAAACAACGCTTCAGGAAACTCCTGCACAGGGTGAGCTCGCAGGCAAACGGCTACAAGAAGCTGGTCTGCGGCGACTTCAGGGCCGCAGACCAGTCCTGGGGGTACGCCAAGAGAAACGCCAAGGGCTGCGGCTGTGGTTCGGCTGCGGCTGCGGTTTCGCTCTGCGGGAATAGCGATCACCGTGCTTCTGTTTTACTCTTTACGCCGAACACTTTGATAGATATTCATTGCTTATTACGTAATAAACCTTCTGTGGCGCCTCTCCAACTCTTAACTGAGCTTATGGTTTTTACAAGCGTTGCTGGTCACCCAAAAATGTGCATTTAGAACTCTGGGAAACGAATTTTCGCCAAAGCGAACGGCCGAAGCGTGGTAAGCCGAAAGACGGATCGCATCCCATCGCTAGGGTTGAGTTGCATGAACTTCATGGACCGTACTATATTTATTACACACTAGGAACTAACAGAACACAGCAGCATTCATTACGGAACGAATCTTGTCTCCGCGAAGTTTACGCTTAAAGGGGCCCTGAAAGGCGTTTTGAGCACACTAAATGAAGTAGTGCAATCGTTAGATTGGGTCGTCAAGGTCATCTGGGCCAAGTATTGCTCTTTTACGCGCAGCGGAAAGCTCACAGTTTTGTTGCAAAGTTTGTCGCTTTTTTCTCACCCTTTCCTTCGTGTTTTCGGACGCCGCCATCTTAACATGTCTACATCATCGATTCCCAGATGTTCGTCATGAGCTGGACATCCTGCTATTGGGCGGCTTTTTCACGCACTTCCGGCAAAGAGATGAGTCGTCTGTGCAGCGTCGGCTCGCCGGCTGATCTGCCAGCGGAGTGTCGGAGTACTTGGACATTTTACGACAAACGAAACAAGTGTAAACAAACGCTTAACCGTTCGTATTGAATGCAACACGGCCATAACACGACAAGGATATTCTCTTACGTTCCGTAAAGAAAGCGTTGAAGCCCCGTGACACTTCTTTCGTGCAATCGCAGGGAACGCCCTGAGCCGAATGCCCGGGTTTGACGGATACATTTTGTTCCACTTCAAAACAATCCAGAGGTGCGTTTCGAACGAACACAACGTCACAACATGCGTTGCAAGTCTGAACCGCGATTGACAGACGATGGGTTGCCTCCTCCTGCCCGTCGTAAATTCGGCACTCACCTCGCGCGGTTAGCGGGGATGAACAGCAAGTCACTTAACTCTGGCGCGCAAGCCGAGATGGCTTTTAGCCACGCACACTGCGCATACCCCATGCGAGGTTGCGTCGTACGTCACTCGAAAAAGATAATCCAGACCATGGGAAGCGCTATCCACCTGCAGAAGCACAACGTCGCATTTCATCGCGAAACAAAGGCGTCCACAACACACACACCATCGCCTGCTGTAATGCCGAACGCATCTGACACTTCCCAATGGGAGTGAGTGGTACGCCTGCAGTGCCCACATGTCGCGAGGTGGGGCCCCGAGCTGAACCGTGATCACGCAACCGTAACTGACTTCTGGAGCGGTTTGTGCCATGTTGCCAAGGCAACCGATGTTTGAGATTGTCAAAGAAATGGCGCTCGCTCCAGCGCTAGAAAGCTCAGAGCCGCGCCGGAGCATGTTTTGCCAACGTTGCCGCTCTCCACCACGCGTCGCCCCAAGCCGAACTGGTCACATGATTGAAGCGTTTTGTGCACGGGTTCTGTATCGGTTTAAAATGTCTTTTTCACATGCCGCCGGCAGGAATTACCACCACCGCAAAATAAGACCCGGCACCAGCGGGGCCACATCTGATACGGCGCTTTTTGGATAAACAGTGCGCGGTGCATGAAAGGGACCAAGCGCACGACCCTCCCCGAGCGGCTGCGAGTTCGCCGCCGATTAAAAGTCACGTGCTGCCCTGAAGCAACGCACACCGCGAAAGGGCAAGGCCAGGCCGCCGCACAAATGCGGCCAGATTTTTCGTTCGCTTTTCCAGCCTTGAGCGGAGTGCGGGATTCATGGTGTCAACAAAGCTTGCCTGTAGCAGACGGCCATGGACAGACTGCAGTACGAGGAGCGCCATAGCGGAAGTACTTCACCGCTGAAGAGCGCAGCATCATGGGAGGCAAGGCTCGCGCGCCGTCAACAGCGGAGAGTAAGTCGAAAGGAGGAGGAAACGCGGCGCGACGATAATGCGCGGTTTTTGATTTACGATTTCTAAGCTAATACCCATCGCTGTAACAAAATTTTTGCGCGAGGAGATTGCTAATACATTGTCTTATTTGGTTACATGTACATCCATGCGTCGGCGGAAGGTATTTCAGGGCCCCTTTAACGATCAATTCCAGATCGTTTCAGATCAATTCCAGATCAATTCCAGATCAATTCCAGTTCGGCCGGTCGATATTGTCGGCGTCTGTCAGCGAGCCAGTCCCACCACGCGGACTTTCGATAGGCCGATGTTTTTGCGCGGCCGTCGGTGTCGTGTGACAATGCGGTCAGCCAACTCGGAATTAGGCGTCGCGGTCGTGTCGTCGTCGTGTCGGCCTAGCCAACGCGGCTTAACTGGAAGTGTGGTAAGAGAGTAAAGAAAAATTAAAGCCGTTCCACTCAATGTGAAAGTTGTCGGAAGTGCAGAGCAGTGATTCGCCGTAATGGTCTGTACCGCCGTTATCCGCTAACTCCTAGCACCCCATGCAATTCAAATTTCCCGCCTTCGCAGTGCTCGCGCGCCCCCTGCCTGAAACTGTGCCAGCGGGAGTTCTGTTCTCTTTCTGCTTTTTCCCCCCCACGTTCGGGCGTTGCACTGCCACATTTTGCGTTCACTGTCGTAAAAACCAACCCAATGGGCGCCCTTAACTAAAGGAACGCGGGCGCTGCCGGTTAATTACGCATATTTTCTCTCAAATGTACCTACAGCTTAATTTCTTTGCGCTAAACAACGGGAAGATGTATGAAAAGCGCCAGCGTTTCAGGGGTTTCGAACGCTTGTGACTATAAACCGCTAGGCTTTCGAAGTCTCTGCGGTACGCCGCGAACAACAGCGTTACCCCGGGTCGCCGCCTTGGTGCTCTATATACTTGAGTCGAGCGAGCGAGCTATTACAACAATGCGAGCGCCTATAGTTCTCTGCACTTAATAAATGTGGAAGGACACGATAGCGGTGACCCTGCTGCAGGAAGCTCTACATAACTGGAGGCACCACCGTGACCAGTCGACGCTGAGCAGAAAACGCTCCTCTTCGCCTGAAGTGCGATAAAAAGCCCTCCAAATGCACGATTTCTGCTTCGTGACAAACTGGTTGGAGTGAGCAAATATTGAAGTTGCAGCACCCTCGCAGCGGATATCCACCTCGGCATGGAATTCACCTTTTCTGTAAATTCCGGGTTCTACCCGACTTAACCAAAGCGTTTGAAGGTGTACTGCATCGTTTGCGTCTCAACGTGGCTTACACCCGAAGCTTCAAGTTCAAAATAGGGTGGGAGGATTCACCACTGTGCTCCACGTACGCTGTGCGCGAGAGTAGTGAGCACTTGTGTATATGCCCGCGATTTTCCGCTGCGCAAGTAACAATGGCGAGCTGCCTGTCTCGTATTCGACGTGGAGCAAGCCTTCAGTTGTGTCACTTTCTTGGACCCTGGTACAACAACAATGACCTACCTATCTTTAGGGGCAAAATTTCTGTGTTTTTTGCGAGATTCAGGACTAGACAAAACTTTGTAATTCTTCCATTGCGTACATGGCTGCGTCTATACGCGTTTGCGTCGTCATGTACGTTTTGACTCCTTTTTCTTGTTAGGCGCTCTGCGCTTCCTGATCTCCATTCGCTATTTTTTTGTTTTACTTAGCTTCATTTCGAACTTTTTTCTTGAGTTTCATTGCCTGCCATTTTTATTTAACTTTTGTTTTCTATCTATTGTTGCTTTCTCGATCTCTCACACTCAGTTCACAGCATTGTAATCACCCCCATCTGGCATAGCAAGCAGTGCCGCTAGCAGAGCTGACCTCTCCAGCCCACAAGAAAGAGTTCCTTCTCTCGTGACGCACGCGGGAGAATCGATTACATGCATGCCGTAAGATTTTGGAGCCCAAAAAACACTCAGGAAAGGGTGGGAACGTGGGCACAAGGATCGAATGGTGCTTATAATGTGCTTGGCGGTGAGATTATGGATATAAGCCTTGTTGAGTTCCTGGGGTGCAACGTGTGAATCGGTAATTTTGCGGTAATGGTGATATTCGGGCTGCTGGGAGGTCTGAACTTGTTGGGGTGCTCCAAAATGGCAAATAGCTCGACATCGTCAGTAAGGCCGTGCGTGTTGCTGATCTGCCGAGATCCATTCAGGGTTGGGTCTTCGGGGCAAGTCCAGGCTATTGCTGCGCTCATGCCGCTAATAGCCGCATCTGTAAAGATGTCTTACTCCTCGGGGCGTTTGTCGTTAGCCAACTGGGGAATGTACTGCTCGTGTAGTTTTTCGGCGTCGCTCTGTGGGGCGGCAACGAAGTAAATAGGCTGAGTGCCGGGCGTTCCCATGGCGGAAGAGCAGGCGGCATATTGGAGATATCTGTGTGGCTGATTTGGTGGTCCTATTGTTGGAGAGCTTTCTCTTGAGGGGTAAGGTCAAGGCGCTGTTGGTGATGCAATTTTGTCTCTTCCACGAGGATGGGGAGCGGTGGAGGCGGTGCAGCCTTCTCAAGGGGGTCGACTCCGGAGTGTCGCGGGAGGCCCGTAATGGCACATATAGTGGCACGATGCAATACACCGAGGTATTTCATATGTCTATCTCGTAGGTTGTAAGTGGAAAAACCATAGGCCATCCGGCCTATTGCAACGGCTCGAGCCAGGGTGAGGCAGGAGCACTGTTGGGTTCCACCGTATTTGCTGGAAATTCTTGTAATTAACTGCAAAGTTTGCCGCCGGCTCGTTTTTAGCTTACGAATCCATGCATTGGGGCTGTTGCAGCTGCTAACTTGCAAGCCCAAGAGCCGGATGGTGCCATTCTGGGACGTAAGTGTAGTATTGCCCATGTCAAGTATTAACTGGTAAACCGGATTCGTGGCCTGGTGGCCATCGACGCTGAGAAATTTTATCTTGGTTGGGGACAATTGCAAGTTCAGGGGTGTGAGGGATCTCTCAAGGCTGAACACAGCTGCTCGTAGTTCCGTTTCCATGTGCTCAGTGTCTGGATAGTCCACTGCTTCCGTCCACACCACGGCGTCATCGGCATAGATAGCAAAGCGAGCGGACGTGTCTTATTCGAGAAATCTGGCCACTCTGTTTATAGCCAGGTTGAAAAGCATTGGCCCTAGTATGGAACCCTGCGGTACCCCTCTATCGAAGAATAATGTGCGTGGGGTCCATCTATCATCTTTGCTCGAGAGCCGAAGTGGGCGGTGTTCAAGGTAGTTGCGTATCCAGGTTTGCGCTCGTTGACTGGGGTAGGCCAGTGCGAGCTCCTTGAGTATGCCTTCTTGGCTAACGTTATCAAACCCTTTCTGCATGTCTACGGCCAGGAGGTAATCTGGTGTGAGCTTTCGTGAAGTCTGATTTATAACTCCTCGTAACAACCGTAGGTAGTCTTGAGTTCCGAGATTGGGCCGGAAACCAGTTTGTGCCGGTTGAAACCACGCTGTTTGTTCTAGGTGATATTGCATTCGGTTGTTGATTAAGCGCTCTATGTATTTGCATATCGTCGGTGTTAGTGCGATCGGTCGCAAATTTTCCGGTCGGCGGGAGTCTTTACCTGGTTTGGAGATGGGGTGAATGACCGTAAGCTTCAGGTGGTCGTCTACTTGGCCTTGCTCCCAGGAAGAGTGGATCAGTTTGAGAAGCGCCTCATGTCCCGCAGCAGGAAGATTACGGAGGTCCTTCCACGTAACCCCGTCATGTCCAGGGTCCGAGCGAGTTTTGCCTTGTCCCAGAGCCACCTGCAGCTCGCCCATGGTGAAGGGTTCATCAAGCGACTCCTGTGGGCTGGGGACTGAGAGGCAGGGTAGACGGGGCAGTTGTGCCTTATCGCACGCGGCGTGGGGGAAGAACGTGTGAATAATCTTGTCCTCAACATCGTAGGGATCTGTCTGTAACATCAACTCATCAACAACAGGAAGTTTTGATTTTGTCATGCCCGCCAAACTTCGAAAAATGCTTCACAGATGGCCAAGACCTTTCTCTTGAGCCAAGCGATGACAGAGATTGTGCCATTTCTCTGTTTGGAGCGTTCTTTGGTAGGCATTAACAACTTTATAATATTTCTTCAGGCGCATCAGATCCCGGTGCCGTTTTCCGCCCGTGCGTTACCGCTCAGTAAGGCGCTCGGCTGTCCGAAGGAGGGGGGTCGTGTGAGCGTCAGGAACCTCTACATCGACTGTGCTTGTAACAGTTTCAAAAGCCATAGTCCTCGCATCCATGACATTGTGTACAAAGTCGAGTAGAGCGGGGTCCTTTTCCACGCGAAAGTTATCTCGGAAAGTGTTCCAGTTGAGGGTTTTAAGGGTGGTACGTTGGCGCATCTTCTTAATGTTGATATGAATAAAATTGGGATAATGGTCACTGCCCTATGTCGTGTTCAGTGGATGCCATCGCTTGATAAATCCTGGGGTTGAAAAACTAAGGTCTGGCACGGTATTAGTTTGATTAAGGTGTAGGCCTACCCGCGTCGGGTGAAATGGCTCGTTGCGAAGGATAAGGTGGCTTAATGTGAGGGCATTCTCAAGGTTCTTCCCTCTAATGTCCGTGTGGGAGTAACCCCAAAGTGTGCTGCGTGCATTGAACTCCCCTCCAATCACAATGGGGCCTTCGAACCGGAGAGACGTGATGTGTGAGATCCAGTCGTAGGTATCTCTGTAACCAGTGCTGCACTGCGGGCGATAATACACAGACACTAGAAGCAGGCGCCGGTTACCAGGTGGTTCGATGCATACTATTATAACCTCCCTATTAGCGTTGCTGGCGCGGTCCCATCTATGTTGAACGGCACGGCAGTCCTTGCGAACTAAAATGGCTGCTTGTCCTTCAATGACTGGAGAATGCCTCCCTGCATGCTCAATGGCGGGATCCATAAAGGTAGTATAATTTCGGAGTTTACATGATCCCCGTGTTTCCTGTAACAGGATGGCTATGGGATTGTGGGTACTGATCTGGTGCTGTAGAAGGGGGCCATTCTGTGGAAAACTACGGCAGTTCCATTGTACATGAGCCCATTGGTATCGCGTCGTAGGCGGGAAGTCAGTGCTGGGAATGCTTTTTCTTATGCTTTGTCTCCCCGGGGGTCGCGGTTTCAATAAATGAGCTGAGCTGATTGGCTAGTTGTTGAATGTCGGCCTTTAGCGTGTGTACGTGCCCTTGTAACTCATGAATTCCTTTGAATGCTTTTTGTAGTTCCTTGGAGGCTTCGAACTTCAAATGCGCGTCCCATTGTGCCAGCATGCATTTCTTAATTTTTTGCGTGTTGTCCGAATGTTGCTGCGGCAAAATTTTTTTCTTCACTCGAGACCGGCTTCGGCGCGCTGGTGGCAGACCCGGAGGCGTATTCACAAACCATACCCCGTAGGGGCCCAGGCCGACCACACCCCTTTCAAACAGCGACGTCACAGCATGACGTCACTTTCCCTTCGAGCGCGACTTCATGCGCCGTGGATTTTTTTTTCTCGTTTTGGAACTACCTACCTAAAAACTACCTAAAAGGATGCATATCACAACCCGCCTTGAAAATTCTGCAACAAGCGAAACTACTCCCAGAACTGCAAATAATTTGGACTCCAGGTCATGAATCCCTCGGTGGTAACGAAGCGGCACACGCCGCTGCCCGCGCTCACTCACACCGGGCCGTTTCCCACGAGGGCCACGAACCCCCATCGGAAGCAACAGTTAAGCCCACCCCGCTGCAAACATACGCCGAAATACTCGCCCACTACAGGAACGAGCGTCGCAAATACCCATTCCCCCACCCGAACCTCTCTCGCGATGAAGCTACTACCTTCCGGCGCCTACAGACAAACTCCTACCCTCATAACACCCTGCTACATGCCATGTATCCCACCCAATACCCTGCCACATGCAACTCCTGCCCCCACCCAGGCACCCTGTACCACATTGTATGGGAGTGCCAGCAATCCCCTTCCCTCACCCCTAACCCCAACCCTACTTATGAGCAGTGGGTGGAGCTGCTGACCAGCTCCGACCTTCCACACCAGCGACGATTGGTGGAGAGGGCACGGATGGCCAGCATAGCCCAAGGCATCCCGGACTAAGGAAGCCTCCCACCGGGCGGGTGCCCTAACATCAGCACCTGGTCTCCAATAAAGTTTATTCATCATCGTTTTGGGCGGTGGCCGATGGCTTCGCTCCGTGCGCGAAGTTGGGCTGCGGCGCTGGGGAGCTGACTCACATTTAGTAGAAGTTAAAGGCCCAACCACCTGCAGCGTACTTTCGGCGTTTTCTCGCGTGGCGACGCGAGCTGACGCGCGAGCAACGCCGAATGTCTACGCTCGCCAGATATCGGCGTCGACGCAACACAAGAAAGCAGCGGAAAGCGGACCATCTGACGTACACGAATGAAACCGGTGCAACTTCTCGATCGCGATTGAAACGTGCCGTGTAGCAGCGGGAGTGCGTCGAGCACGTTCGAAACCTCGATCGCGATTCACTTCAATCGCGATTGAAAGTGCCCGCGTCTGCGCGTTGCCGCCGAACGACGCCGACGCTCGCGCGACGCGTGATTTCGTGTCCATGTGGTTAGGACTTTAACCTTTTCGTACCTATACGTTCCGGAAAGTACTCTCATTAAAGTAAAGACAAAATTTGTTTTGGACTTTTTGTGGTCGCGCTGCTTCGCGGCGGTCGATGGTTTCGCTCCGTGTGCGAGAATGACGTGCGCGCTGGGAAGTTTCAAGCACGAAGCATACATTTGCATACCTGTTCTCGCTTCTCACTCTCCGCACTCTCTTGCGAGCCTGCAGACGCTCGTCTTCCATCCTGTTCCTAGTTAAGCTAGCGCTGGGCACGGTGCTCTAAGTGCGCGCGCAGGCGGACGCTTTTTCACGTACATGTGGTCATTGCTTACGTTCCTGAAAGCGAGCACTCTCGATCATTACAGTGAAGACGAAATTGTTTTTTTTGGTGGTCTTTTGGATTCAGTACCGAAGCGCAGAACGTTTGCTCCCAATCGGTCGAAAGCACACGCGTACGTCGGTCGCTCATCTGCTGTTAACATCAGCGAGCGTGTTGATCCGTTTTCATAATTGTGTTATTACCGTCAAATCTGAAAAAAAGTAAGATAGGATGATGAACGAAGACGCACTTAGCACAACTTTACTTGCTACTTGATTTAATCTATGTTATGTACCGACTGCAGCTTCATAGGTATTCAAAGTATGAGCAAATCAAATTTCGGGGCTGCCTTGATACTGAGGGTACCGTCGAACGTCACTTGTAGGTTAAACCGCAAGGCACTCTGGCCCCCTTTGTTTAGCTTGAAAAAGAAAAGAAAAGCCGGTGAAACCGTCATTGCAAAAAAAAAAGAAAACGAGGTTTCGCCAAGATTCGAACCATGGACTTTCAAAACAAAACGCCAGCACACAAGTGCGCAACCGCTCCACCGCGCCAGGAGAAGAAGCGGGTCCCAAGAATTTGGTACCCTAACAGAGGCTACCAACGAATATGGTCGAGTGGTCATGTTTGAGAGATTTGAGCCGTGGTAACGCTTGTTTCTTACGCACCCATCTTGGATCCGAGGGCAGTTATGCTATTACTACAAGCGATCTAACCACAGCCCCCTTATTGGAGTCGAGAAAAGCCATCGCAAAACCTCGGTCTTCCCTACGCAAGCTACGGTAGCAACGAATGGGATGGCATGCGCCGCTAGCATTCTGGCGTTGATAAGGCTTGGTCGTCACACACCAATCTTGCAGCCAAGTCCCATCATGCTAATACTACAAACGACGTAGCCAGAGCTCCCTTATTTAACTCAAAAAAAGCTATCGCAAATACCCGATCTCCCCGATGAAAACCAAAGAAGCCACAAATGAATGAGCCCTTTCGAACAGAAATAGCTTGCAATTTGTCTCAAGGCAGCCGATAACCGCAAGTTAAAAAGAAATTTATTCTCTTCTGTAAAGGAATGACCCCAAACCACGAGAAGGACGTGAAACCCGACCGCTGCTGCCAGCTTTCCGCTGCTTTCTCGAGCTGCGTCGACGCCGATATCTGGCGAGCGTAGACATCAGCGTTGCTCGCGCGTCAGTTCGCGTCGCCACGCGAGAAAACGCCGAAAGCACGCTGCATGTGGTTGGGCATTTACCTTCTACTAAATTTGCGTCAGCTCACCAGTGCCTCAGCCCCAGCCTCGCGTACGCAGCGAAACCATCGGCCGCCGCCCAAAACGAGAAAAAAAATCCACGTCGCATGAAGTCGCACACGAAACGAAAGTGACGTCACGCTGTGACGTCGCCGTTTGAAGGGGGTGTGGTTGGCCTGGGCCCCTACGGGATATGGTTTGGGAATACGCGACCCGGAGAGGTGGATTGTCGTCGCTGATGCTGTGTTCGGGCTTGACTGAGTTCCGAGCGGAGCTGCTGCAGCTCTGCACGGAGTTCTTGAAGTTCCTGTTTAAGGCTGTTGTTCTTTTTATGATAGTATTCATTGTTCGAGTTGATAGAGGAAAAGGGTCGTCCTTTTTTTGGGTGTGGACCACGTTGGCCCAAGAGATCCCATCTTTGAGCTTCGATGTGTTCTTGTTCGTTTTTGACGTTTCCTTTTTTGTGGTATCTTGATCTAGGTCGGCCGATTTTCCCATGCAGCTAGGGCATACTGGACTAACCGCGAGGTGACCGGGCTCCTTGCACGCCGCACAGAAGGGGTTGCTATCGCACTCTTCTTCTTTGGCATGTGGGCGTCCACAGTCCCGGCAGACACTCGAGGCAGGGCAGAATTTCGCCATGTGGCCCAGTGTGTGGCAGTTGAAGCATACTATCCTCTTATGCTTGTGTTCCGCTACTCTCACCAGTTCAATGTAGTACTTAACAACTTGTGGAAGGACTGCAGAGTTGAAGGTGATAATGGCGCGGTCCGACTTTCCTACCTTCTGAACTCGTAGTATTTCGGCCTAATCGCAACGCAGCCAATTGAAGATGGTGTCGTTACTTTCAGCCGGGTCAACCCGTATAACTCCACGAACCGTGTTTTTGTTGAAGTCCATTAGGTCGACCGTCACCTCTATGGTTTCAAGTCGTCCGTTGTGCCGGTACGTGAAGTGGTCAGTTCGGGAAAGCCTAGCAGCATGTTCGGCATCGTAGAGGGTGATGTGGGCGCTATTAGCCGCGTTGTCATACCCAATAGCAGCCATTTCAGCAAATTCGGCGCTGGGAGAGCTAGAGCCATTGGCGTTAGCTATGGCCTGTCTGGGGATATCTCGTACTTTCATCTTAAACAGTGGTCTCAACTGCATCGAGAAACAAGTCCGACTTACCCCTTCGGTTTTGGTGACCTTGTTCTTCTTGGTAGGCAAGACGCGATGCCATTCACCGCCGTCGTCTTCGTTCATCAGCTGATCACGTTCGGCGTCTTCATCTTGTGAAGCGTCGTAGCGGCCACCTGGACTGGAGCGAGCGCTCGGTGGCACTTCATGAGCTCCGTGGCTGCCCATGTAAGTCTGCTGGATTTCATCCGCGTTCATATCACAAAGTGGCGGCGCGGAAGCTTTGGCCACACTTGCAGTTGCGCCGGCAGCTGCGTCGGCTGCGGCGGCCGCCACCGCTGGTTCCGAAGAAGCACGCCATCGGTTCGTTAGGAATAACTGCCTTTTGATAGCTGCGTTGAACGATTTACGAGCACGAAAAGTCCGGTGGGGCCGAATGGTCATCCAGGGTGGTCAGCACATGGTAAGGAAACTGTCTCGCCACTTACGTTTGTCAGCGAAACGACGTTCCAGAACGGTTGAACAATATTCGAGACGTTATGCGATGCCAGGCACGACCGCATAGTTCGGCCCACTAGCGGCGTTCCCTGGCTACCTACGGAGTAATACAAAATGTGGTTAATTACATTTCACTTGACTATGGTTACGCTCTTTGCAGAGCCACGTGTGAGAATTCAGTGGCGTAGCATGGGTAGTCGTTGCGGGTGTCGTTTGCAGCTTTGCAATCCAACCACCTTCACATCGTGGATTGGAGGCACATATTTTTTCTTCACATGTGCCTTAGCGCTTGACGACAGCGCTGGAGTTTTTTTGTTTGTGCTAAAGCTACTGCACGAGCCGGGGACTAGGCGGTCGCCGCGAGGCACGCACTCACGAGTGCTTGGCATTTTCTTGGTATTTTTTTTCTGCAACGGCGAACTTACGGCTTGTACAACAGCTCCTATGCTAAATGTTGCGTCATGGTTATTCCAACGATACTATCTCGTGTATGAACCAAACTTTCATTTTCATCATCATTATCATTGTAATCATCCTAATTTATTCCGTTCAGGGTCCTTTGCGGCCTGTTACATAAGTGCGGGGTGGGGGAGGGCAAAACGGTAAACGTAGGCACTGAACTACGCTTACACCAAAGAAACAAGAGGCATGCCTGATGAGTCGAGGATATATAAAGTGACCGTATTCCTCCGACCCTAAAGCGGGACGGGAGGTGGGGAGGGGGGGGGGTGAGAAAGAACGTGCATGTCACAAAGCTTAAATGACAAATTTCACTTTGTATTACTACATCTGGACCATGCGACCTCCGTGGTCCTCCAGGTTTTTTTACTGGCGAGTAAGACACTACTTAGTTGAATGAATGGCCCTCAACAATTCTTCATGTAGGAAGTAAGTAACTCGAGGAATTTCGGAGGGGTTCGCTCTGCAACGACGGATTCTGGAGGGAGCTCAATTGTTCTATTCCTCCCGGGCCTTTATGAGAAAACCCCCAAACTACTAGATTTTTTCTCATTTAAGCGCAGGTTCTGTTTGACCAATTCTCACTTTTTGCAGTTTGAATGGCATTGAAAATTTTTACTCATTGAAAATCGTAACTTTGAACGCCAGTTTACCAAGAAATCTTGTTTCCCCCGGGTTACATTAAGTTCGTGGTGCATACCGCTAGAAGCTACAACTTTCCGACCACGAGGCATGGGCTATTTTTTCCACAATATCCGCAAATTTCCATGTGTTAAGCTATCAGTGATGCTATATTTTGGGCAAGGTATTTCCAATAAATGTGTGGTACGTTACCCAAGGAACGACTTACTGCCTACATAGAGCAGGTTTCTCGATAATCACTGAGGTACGACGCCATCACACAATGCACTGAACTACTTACTGCTGGAAACGACAGCGCTTGGGCGTCATCTGGTTATTCGGGTTCTGTTTTTGGTCGGGCTATTTTTTTTGTGACCATTACGTGGGGTTCGTTTCCCTCATTATGATAATTCATAAATTTCAATGCCCCTTTATCATATAGACCAGAATTTTAAAATTAGGCATTGTTACATGGACAGAAATATTAAGCAATACGGTTTAAGACCTCTGCAGACAAGTAAATGAGACAATTCGTGAGGACCATTAGAAGTCAATATTCAGCGCGATAATACTCCGAAAATTCGGCATTTTTATCGTACCTGTACTGCGTGTCCGGGTCAAAATGCTTTTAAGTAGCTTGAACAAGCAGGTGCCTTCCGAGCTTGGTTGACAGGCTTTTAAAATGGCGCCGTGCATGTGACCACCGCAGCTGTTGTTTCACGGCGAGTTAATTGCAGTAAAGCCTGGTTGTAGCACACTTCGCGATACTTTTTGGAATACATTTTTCGCCGAAATACAGCATTCTCACTAGATTTTATTTTCTTCGCAGCAATACCTTGCTTTATGTAGCCGTATGGGGTATCCAAGGTGGTCCTAGGCGTTCATTAGTTAAGAAAGGAGAGAAAAAATGTCGCACCACGAAAAAAAACTCTTTAAATCCGAGGGATCATTTGCTATAGCAACAAAAATAGTCAAACGCACTGGGCCATTTTCTTTTGTGCTCAGAGATGTCTGCATTGCTTTTGTTCGGAACAGGAGCCAAACACGGCGCACATTGTGATTAGAACTTTTACTCCCATCTAGTCGTCACGTGTCCCCTTTGCAGTAAAATGTACGCTAAATAAATACAAGCCTATCTTGAAGCACTCTTAGCTCGTGCAATTAGAACAGGGGTTGGAAAGCGTTTTTCTGCATTGGCTGATTGTTTTATTAATTGGTGCAACACTGCACAACACTTACATTACCAATCACCGCATCTGCATTCAGGTATTCCCCCCGTCAAGAGTGTGATACGCTTTGGTGGCGGTTGAACGAAAGGGTAGAGGAGACCGAAGCAGCTCTTGATGTGTTCGGTAAACCCCACAAGTGATAAGTGACAACGTGGACGTTCCTGTCTTATCCTGAGTGGCGAGCCTCTGATAAGGGGCCCTTTGCATTGTTTGACGGCCGCAAGCAATAAAGTGCTTGGAGAACCCTTTTCTATTTTGAGCAGCAAAGCAAACATTATAAAGTTATTAAACTAGAAGAAGGTTTCTGACTAACTTTCAAAAATCCGCAAAACATTTGCGCACCTTCGTTCTGTTCGAAGATACTGGGGTATACTTTGTTGTAGGGCGAGAGAGAGGCAGTTCACTCGCACATCTTTCCATGTGCATCTCATGCTTATCCAGGGCACAGCTTCGGTGAAATGCAGAAACTTCCTCCCCGCGCCCAGAACTAACGCGGAAGCAGCAAGTACTGTATCGACAGATTCAGTCAGGATCTTTCCCTCACCCTCACTACTGAATAGCATGTTTCCAAATCAGTACGACAAGACTTTCCCGTTATGCAAGCAGCTCGGTACTCTTCTCCACATGATAGGGGAGTGCGACGTCAGCCCAAAACACCCCCCCCCCCCCCAATCCGCAACTCCTCCACTAGGAACCCCAGCCTTACCCTAAGCGAGCGATGGGAGATCTTGCTGTCCAGCCCCGCCTTGGCGGATCAGCTACAGCTGGTTACCAGGGGCCAGGTGGCGAAAGCAGCATATGGAATTCTTTGAAGAAGGATCAACTCTCATCCAGCGCGTTTAGCGCTGACGGGCTCCGCAATAAAAGTGTTTCCTCCTCCTTCGGTGCAATGGGACCATACCACCAAAAAAACTGAAAGACCTGTGGCTGTACAACGCCGTTCGTACCTATACTCTGCGAAAACCGCAAAAAGCTACGCCACAATACAAGCGCAACCAATCCACTACCGCAGCCACTTTACCTTGCTCGTTGAAGCAATACGACGCGTACTTGTGCGACAAAATACTGCGCCGGAGACGATGAGTGGTCGCCGTTGAACATGCACACGCGAGCGCTCTGCTTCTTTCTCGGTTTTGTTAACTGCCGGACGCTCACCGCGAACCCACCCTTACGTGCGCGTGCTTGGAAATTTCTTGGTATTTGTAATTGCGGACAAGAAAAATTACGATTTGCTAAACAGCTTCGCTGTTAATATCAACCGTTTTTGTACCTAAGACACTTTTGTAAATCAGTTTAACGTTCACGCTGCGTTATACAAACGCTAAGAATCGTATTTAATAAATTCCTCACTTTGCTTTGTTGATTGACATCATAGATGGACAGCGCGGAGACGGTTTGGTGAAGGTAAGCCTCGGCATCACTTTATTTTAAAAAAGCAGCTGAGGAAAGGACTCATTTAAATATGTTGTATCATATCAAATCAAAACACTTGCCTCCTTATCACCGCACCCGCGCACAAGTATTCACACACGTGGACGGGATAACGGGCCCCCAGTACCGATTCACGAAGTGGTGGACACTGCGCGGGTTTTCCCTCGGGTGAGCGACAAACAGCGCCACGTACTTCCCCGGCTTATCCGTGGAGTTATGATACTGTGATAAGCGAGGCGCTGAAATATTTAAAAGTTACAGGGACGCAGACTCGCGCTGCTCAGTCGGTAATTGTGGACCTACACTGACCTCGAGTAATGCCTGCAGTGATGAGAGCTTGGTGATTTGCCTCGTCCTCTTCGGAGTGTGCGCTCACTTGGCTAGTTCTGCGACGAGTGAGTGCTGTGTACCTCATTATTCCCGCAAACAGTACCGCCTTTTTTAAGAGCGAATGCTCTTTATAAGCGACCCCAAACCATCCACCGCCGGCGTCGGCGGCGGCGTCCGCAGTGCTCTTTAAAGAAAAAACAGCATCCGGCGCCAGGTTTCGATCCGAGGACTTTGCGGGCCGCAGCGCGACGCGCTACCGACCAAGCCACAGACGCGACGGTGATATCAGTGTTAGACGCGCCTTATATCTTTAACGCATTCAAACTACGTCGTCAGCGGCGTGCGTTGGCGACTCAGCGGCGTTATAGCGGCTTGATAACTGCGTGGTGTGCACGTGATACTACAAACCCGATGGAAGAGATGGAAGAGAAGGCGGCGAGGGGGTGGGCTGCGGGGGCCGAGCGCAAGCGCCGCAAGCGGGCCGACAACCGTGCATTCGCACTTTCACATTCTCCCCCTCGGGGAAATGCGGGGGAATTTTTTTCACTGAAGGAGTTCTCGACTTTGTCTTGGTAAAGTCGGAATGAGTTTTTGGTGCGCTTCTTTTGCGGTGTTCTAAACTTTCAATCAGTCAGCGATAAGTCATTGGCACGTAACCTGAAAGGTAGGCTAATTTGTCTTCCTACTGTTTATACCAATAATCCCGATCGAAGTATAGCCCCGATTATTGTATGCCACAACCTGCCTACAAGCACAAAACCTGGCCATCTTTCTGATGGAGGCGAAAAGCAAAAAATCCCGTGTGTACGAGATTTCGGCGCACGATAAAGATCCCCAGGGGGTCAAAATTAATCCGGAGCCCTCCACTACGGCGCGCCTCATCGCCTGCGCTGCGTCGGCGCGTTAAACCCTACAATCAATCAAAACCTGGTTGATTTGATTGATTGTAGGATTTAACGCGCCGACGCAGCGCAGGCGATGAGGCGCGCCGTAGTGGAGGGCTCCGGATTAATTTTGACCCCCTGGGGATCTTTATCGTGCGCCGAAATCTCGTACACACGGGCTTTTTTGCTTTTCGCCTCCATCAGAAAAGCGGCCGCCGCGGCCGCTAATCGAACCCGCGACCTCGTGCTCAGCAGCGCAACGCCTTAGCCACTGAGCCACCGCGGCGGGTAATCAAAACCTGGCCATCTGCAGTTTTACTTCGGGGGGATTTTTCATATCGCAAGAATGAACTTCATATTCCCGGAGCACACGCTACGCGTCGATACAAACAAACTTAAATACGGCTCTATTGTCACGCTGTGGTCTGCACAGTTTGTCCTAAGTTTGTAGCGTTGTGGAACGCAGGCTGTTGTTGTTGTTGTTGGAAAACGTTTATTCAGAAAAAGGGAGAGCAAAGGTGGAGAGAAAGAGTACGGTCCGGTGGGTGGCCATCCTATTCCGGTAGGCCGCCCAGGGTCACCGCCGCCTTCGCTTGAGCTCAATAAAAACGTTCATATTCCTGAAGGTGCGCCTATATTTAGTGTAGGGCCGAGGCATTTAATTGTACTACAAATAATTATGAATATTACAAAATTCTGCTTCCACCTTTTGTCTTCATCTGCGACAGTCATTGACTTTTAAAGTCAAGTTAAGGACGGAGCACGATCTGTAAACAGATTGGCAGAGAAGGGCTCATGTAGTAAAAAAAAAAGAAATCACAAGAAATAACGGTCGAGCTGTTCGGAAACCTCAAAGCTTTTTTACACGCCTGTTTTTAAGTTTGAACAAAACACATTTGTTCAAAAGAGCAATAAATGTTCCCAAAACGATATTGCATTTGTTTTTGCATTTGGTTCTAACCGAGGCTACCGCCTTGTATCCCCCTTTTCTGACTCGAGGGTCACCCCACCGAGGGTTGTCTCGAGGGGAACCCCACCCATTTCAGAACACAGCCTTTGTTGAGTGTTTTTATTAGCGACGTTCCTAAAATGTAAGCTCACCAGTGTAACGCGTGTTCCCAATGCACCATGAACCGCAGTATTCAGTGTACGACCATGTTTTGATAGCCCAGTACTAAAGTCAGGTGACAAGAAGGGAAACAATGTTTCATAGCACTCACAAGCAATTTTCTTTTTGTTGGCAATGCGTGAACAGGTGACATGCTATATTAAAAAACTACCTGCATTTACATGGCCCCAGAGCTCCTGTAGGTGGTATGCTGTTTAGGCTCAAATTATTTTTTTTAAGTTTTTCCTTCGGCCAACAGTCGCAAAGTTGACTATCGGCACCCACAAGATTCGACATTTGGTCGTGTTGGTGATGCATGTATAGAAGCTTATAGCCTTTGGTGATGAGTAAGGGGCGCAAACAGTTTGCTCAGTAGAGTGGCCGCGTTATTTATTTCACAAATGTTCGACAGGGTGGGCGGACATTTAGCACTCGTCCTATTTTCGTCCTTGTCAGTTGTTAGTCGCTTTTATTCCCTTTCTTGGCACTCCAATGCAAACACTCTCAAACATCCATCGCCTTCTTATTCCCAAATAGAGATGGTCCACCATTCCTCTATTACTTTTATAGGATCATTCAATACAGCACTTACAATAAAAGTACGAGTAACTGGAGGAAGGCCTTCTCTTGGGTTATCTGTATCCAAGGGCAAAAATCTTCGCAATGTGAAAGTGTTTTCAAAACCCCGCGCAAGTGCTCATCGTGTCCCGCTTGCGAGGATTGCGAATGGTGGTTTCGCAGAAATCAGGAAAACAGTTTAGTTTCCTGGCCTGTCTAACACAACATAAGTCGGCGTAATAAAAATTCAGATTCAATCATACATTCACTAATCTGTAATAAAAATCGTGAATGACAGCAATGCCCTGCAACTATGATATATCAGCGTAAGTGGGATGTCCAACCACCCCGCTGAAGTTTTGTGAAAGAAAGAACGCAGTCACTCTTTTCAGTGAACCGCATGTGCTCCCCTTAGTCATCACCAAAGATTGGAGAGTTTGGAAACCGAAGACGCCACATCGCAGCCAGCATCTGTATTTCGGTGTCACATGTTTTGACAAACATCTGATATATGGGTGGCAATGGGAGGGAACGAAAATAAGTCATTCCAGGTGTATGTAACACGCGAAAATCTCAGAGAGACCCCACATTTGATTACATGCTGTGAATTTGCTTACATGCTGTGAGAACAGAGAGAATGGGCTTACATGCTGTGAAGGCAAAATCCTGTCCATAGTTATTGACAACTTCTTGACGGCTGCTTCTTATCTGCGTCTGTTTCTCCCCTCTCGTTATTTTGTCTTTGATGCAAATTACCTAGACCGCCTTCTTTTCTGGTACATCGTTTATGCGTCTTTTTTTTCGAGTTTGTTTCTTCGTCTTACGGCGCGAATTACGTCAGCAATCAGACTGGCACATGTCACAGCTTCCATGGAATCAGGGATTTCCACGGCTGGTCTGCACCTGTTCTACTCACGTGCACTCACGTTCAGGAATCAAGCGCACGTACTATTCAACAGCTTTCACGTTTCTGGCCCATAGTTTTGTGAATTTTGTGAAGCAAATCAAATCATATTTTTTCAACATTGTTCTTCGAGATATTGGAAGCACGGACAAAATGCCTCCACAAGATCGACTCGACCGAGTCCGTACCCACTCACAGGCTAAGCGGGCACACTGGCCCCTCGAATCACCCGATTCCTAAACAATGCCTCGAGTTTCTTTGCGCTCCGAAGAAAGGAACAACAACGACAACAACGCTAGCAATGTGCAAAGATGGAATAATTGATACAGCACTGGGAAGCTACTGCGCAGACCAGCGTTTAAAGGGACCCTGCAACGCTTTTTTTTCACCTTTTTTCGACATCCTCAGTGCTTGCAGAGTGTAGTCAACCAACACATCCAGTACTTAGATTACGGGGTCGCAAAGTAGCTCAGCCAAAAATTGCTGCTCCAGGCCAATCCCATAGAAATATGCTCGAAAGATTTTTCTCTCTTTCCCGGTTCTCGCATTCTTCGGCTGCTTCAATTACGTCAATAGAGCGGTGTAGCGGCTATTGGCTGGCTTTCCTTCAGTTGCAGCAAGGTACGCACTCAACGTCCACGTTAAAAAGAAAGCCATAAAAGCAAAACAGAAACGCAAGGCATATCTGCTGCGACCAGCAAATCCCGCAGTGCCGTTCTATGCTGCCTATTTGAATCCATGCTATTTCGACACATATTAAGAGGGCACAGCACCTTTTTATATGCCTTCGTTGCTTCGTTACAGCATCAAGCCCACAGCGTAAAAGACGGCCGGTGGACCCCAACTGCGAAAGAAAGTTTCCAGCTGAACTGGTGAGACAAAAGTTGCTGCTGCAACACTGTACCAAGAGCTTAAAAATTTTGCCTTGTATCAGCCGCTCTTACGGCGTTCTGTTCCTCACGGAAACACCTATTTTTTCATTTTACAGTGAAGCAGCATATGTCTAACCTCCCCCCAGTTTTCATTCCGGTGAAGCCGCTTTACTCGGCGCTGCTGTAGGACTTTTACTCGTCACCACTGACACCCCCCCCCCCATCACAACTGTTCTTCCCCTCACCAACACCCATACGTCTTTCACAAGCTGCGCAATTGGCTGACGATGGCGGTAGCTCCGTTATCAGATGATTGCGGAGGATACACCGAACCCCGAACGGGCGTAAAAATGACCGAAAGTCGCCGCCGCCGTTGCCGCCTCAATGTCCACCTCGCATAGTAGGTGCGAATGCCTCCCGGTTAAGAGCCACTTGCCCGGTTGTAACGTTGGCGTGAGCCCTTAACCCTACTTCAGCTTGAAAGGCTTTCTGAGCGACATTTTCACCGGTGTATCTCACGCCCAAGTGTGCAGCCATCACCGGTCGCCGGTTTATACGTGCTCGGGTTGGGAGTAGAAAGAGTGGGGAGTGCAAGCACAGCTGCGCTTCATGTCTCTACCGATGACGTGCCCGTTGTGCTTGTGGGAGATTTAAACGTGGAAGACTCATCACCCAATGCGCCCTGTCAGCTGTCCTCCGTAATCGAACTGTTAAGGTGTGGGATGGTGTGTCACGTAGACAGTAACTTGCCTGCGGTGGCGGGGGGGGGGGGAGCAAAGAACAGTCACGTTTGTCCACTAGAATAAATCTCTAGGCCTTCCACATTTAGCTCGCTCTAGGACGGACGCATGTCATTCGCTTGGAGGAAGAGCGGAAATTGAAGAAGCGTCGGCTCCAATAGAAGCGCGAATAGGCGGAAAAACAACGGAAAGCCGCTGCCGCCACCGTTGACTGCTTGGGTTCCAGCTCATCGAGCAGCTGCGAATCCCTCCCAACTGAACAGGAAGTAGCCCGCTTGCAACGCTGAAGTGCGCCATTATCACTTGTTCAGCTTAAAGAAGCCATGAAGACAAAATACAAGTTATTGTTATTCGAAAGATTTCTTGTTTTATAGTGCCCCTGGCGATTGTCCGAATGCAAACGATGCTTTATTCGCAAAGAAATAGTTAATTCAAGTTAAACTTTCGATTTTCCCGCTAAATCATGCGTTTTCGTGGTATGCAATGACATCACAGGAACCGACCACTCTGCCATTTTCCCTAGAAAGATATTTCTAGGGGCCATAGCTCTGTAGCCGATTGGGAGGCCTTGTTTGCCGTTAGTGAACCTAGATGGCACCACCATACCGTAGCAAGCCGTTTCTGCCTTTGGCCCAGAGCAAGAATTTCTTTCTCCGTGGCCTTTGGTTTGTTTTTGACCGTATTTAAACCGGGCTTGTTTTTGTTCATGGAGAAAATAATCGTTTCGTGAAACAAAGTGCTCGCTTGACAAATGTGGTCACGTAAGACACTGTTCCTTGCGTCAATCGGCAAGTGTAGTCTGAGACAACCCAAAAGTTTTGCAGCTTAACCAAGCATAGTGCGCGCAGTACCAACAGCAGTACGCATCGGCACTTCTGTTTACGTGTGCTTTCGTAACTTCCACTGTTTGTCCCAAAATTATTACGACTTTGAAAAGAATGTGCCCTATATTTGAGCACAAATAGCTCGTTCGGCAAGCTTATAAGCTCTGCCTAATTTGTGTTTGCTTTTGCCGCCTTCCGCTAATCCCAGAGCTGTCACATGTGCCATCATAGGTTCTGTTGCGGGAAATGAGCTAGTGGGTCGCATGGCCATTCCCTTTTTTCCTAATTATGTAGCTTATTTGAGCGAAGTTTACGGTAAAAGTTGTGTCAGTAATGATTCTAACGAGGCAATCTTTTGAATGAACGAAACTTGTGTTTTCTCTTCATGGTTCTTTTAAAGGGCTTTCAGAGCGACATTTCGACGGTTTCTTTCACTTCTAAGCAAGCGCACATAACCGGTTGCCGGTGATGAACACTCCGTTTTGCTAGCGGGAGGTTTAAACGTGTAGTTGCCGTGACACTCCATCGTTTTTCATCCGACAGAGAAAGTCTACCACGAAAGCCAAGTGCAAGTACGTGTGCAAAGGATGGCCAGTCCGCATCGGCATTGCAGAGGACGGCACCTTTTGCCACGTGAGTTGGCAGCCTTTTCTCCCTTGTCTAACCGAATGTAGACCGTAGGGGCAGCAAAACTATAAAAATTAACCCTTAGCAAAGCCAAGGTGCAACCAAATGGTCAGTTTCCAAGCACACAGTATGTTGCATTGCCATTCACGAATGAAACCTTAACATAAATGACAGCGTGATTCAAATGCGCGAAAAGATATAAAACAGGCTGGCCACAAACGTTTTGTAAAGAGGGACGCAACATACATAATTCACGGTTTTTATTTCCGCCTGTTAACAGCCCTTCATAACACTGGGCAGAAACCAAGTATGTACAGCTTTGGCGTTTTATAAACTTGAGATGCTTTCTTATTCACGTGAACATTGTTTCCTAGTCTAGCTAAGCCTCACGCGAACCACCACGGAAGAATTTAGCAAACTTTCAAAACAGTATTTATCAACTGTGTTTACTTAAGCGCCAGGATGAATACGTGCAGGAGCTTGACGCAGTCGCGTGGACGAAACACTGTCGCATTACTTTGTGTCCCTCTGTGGACGCAACAAACCTGTGTAACAGCTAACCATACTGCTTTCGACCAACAGCGTGTCGCTTGGGCACCTTCGCACCAACTTTTCACAGTTTTTTGAGTGATCTAAGTTTTTTGGCCCATCTCCCATAGGATTTCGAACGAAGGCGCAACAATGGCACCGGTTCTTGGCACAAGCGATGTTAATTGTCTGTCGGATCACACATAATGTAAATTGGTTCCTTCCACGAAAAGGAAGATATAAATCACGTGAAACGCTTACCCACCATGCCAGTAGCAGTTTGCAGGGACGCAATTCTTCCGTCATCATTTTCAGTGACACACTCCTACGTAGGTCCCTTGTCTGAGCGGGACATTTTGTGACCAGAAAAACTTCGCCACGTATCCTTAATACATTTAACGTCAAAATTCAGGAAAGCTTTGCGCATCCATGTAAGACTTCTTGTAGCTTAATCTCACGCTTCTGATGTGTTCCATGCACCCGCTAGGTAACGTGTCCGGCAGGCGATATGCGTGCTGGGAACCCCCGGTTCTCGGGCACTGATTATGGCAGCCGTTATTGCGGCACGAATTATAAATCCAAATCGAAAATCTACGGGAGGCGCGCTGTAGCAGCCTCAGTGCGCTAGGCACGAATGTGGTCACGTGGTGCTGAATTATACTTTAACATTACATTTTTATATCGAGCTCCATGACTCAAAACTTCAACTCTCATTCCTTTTTTTTTCTTATTTTTCTCCTTCGCTACTTTCTTCTCGTTCTTTGCTTTCTTTTTTTCTCGTGGCTTCATCTTACCCTTGGCGCAGCATATCAGGCTCTTTGCTGGACAAGCTACGTCAGTATCATTAAACGGCATTCTCTCTCTCGAGGTGCTGCGTACGTGTTGCCCTCGTCCACGCAGGAATTGTGGGTCGCCGATAGCGAGTACGACAGTAAAGCGCACCAACTGGTGCTTAAAAAACGGTTGTATAAATTCTGAAGTTCAAATATAAACTCGTAACGAAAGGATAGTACGCACGTGGAACTGTTTGCACCACAAGCGCATAAACTAAGCGTGGAAATGATTAAAATTTTAGCTTATCACTCAGCCTCAGACGCGCGTGATAACGGTTTTCTGGCTCACTGAATCCGTGGCTAGTGTAGTCTCCAAGTGGTCCTTGTCCACCGCCATAGCACACACTAATTGCAGAATAGCAATTTTGCAGAGATTGTGCTCCAGGCTCCGTAGCAGCTTAAGACTGAATGCGCAGGGCTGGCACTGATAAAGGCATGCCGTAATAGTAAAAAAACAGAAGCAAACGATATTGCCTGTGGATGTCCGTGCTTTCCACAATTCATCTTATAAAAACTGTATCATAGTCATTATAGTCGTCTGTAAAAATAATTTTAGGCATGCTTCTCCAGGCCAGAGTGAATAAGCCTAAGAAAATACTGTCTTTGGCTTCCCGATTTTGGTGTCAGTTCTAAAATCATTACTGCGAATTGTTGTTGATTTCAATGAGCCACGTTTATTGCTTCCTCTATATGTTTTCATGAGCCTTACCAGACCAAATTCTCGACAAGCACTAGGAGAAAACTGCTGATTTATTTGTACATTACGGCCTACTCTAGCAGAAAACACGCAGGGGCGTGGCCGGTGGTACGCGGAGCGCTAGCTGCTGGCGGTATTTGTGAACGCGGCGCGTGCGCATAGACTCGTAAGGGCGGTGCGTAGCCCGCGTCGGCTGCTACTTTTGCGCCGTTGCGCTCGGAAAGCGCTGCTGTATTTCCTAGATGCGACTTGTCTGGCCGCCACACTGCCTGTTGCTCGTTAGATAGTGAGCAGGCAAGAGTAATTAAAATTAAAGCAGTTCCATTCGGAGTGAAGGCGGTCGGAAGGGCAGAGCAGTGGTTAATCCTCCAGACGGGCTGTGGTGCCGTTATCCGCTTATTTCTAGCGCCCCTCACGATCTTTATTTCCCTGTCTCACTCCTCTCTTGGTGAATTGAACGGAGGGTTCGTCCAATGCAATTCAACATTACCTACTTTTCAGTGCTAGCGCGCTCTCCGTCTGGAACAGAACGAGGTTGTAAAGACGAAGGCCTTTAAAAGAACAGAACTCCGCGTTACTTTTCTTGAGCTACTTAAACGCAACAATTCTGGTCTGTCAGTATGTCTGTTTGTCGTTCTGTCTGTCGGTCTGTCTGTGAATCGATTGAGCCACCCCGCCAAAGTAAATCAGAAGCTGCGCAATAGTCATATATACCCACAGCCAAATCTAAACGTGTAAATCCGGTGTCGATGTTCATACTTGTCAACATTGGTGAACGAAAACAAGACATTGCAAAAATATAATGCAGAAAATCAATACACAAGTGCTATTTGCAGTGTTACTTTATTGAAAATTCATGGTTTTTGCGATAGTAAATGAAATACTACATTAAAGGTAGAAAAAAATTCACTCCATCGCCGGCCATTGCCCGAGCTACTATAGTTCCTGGTGGCATTTTAAGAAATCAAATGACAATACTAGACTGGTTCCACGTTCAACTTGGAGCGCACATGGAGTAGAACAACCTGGTTCTATAAACGTTGGAGTAGGCTGCCTCGATTAAGGGGCGTGTCAGCCGTACGGCAGCGCTGGCATCGAGGCACCCCACCTGGAGCAGAGGAACGCGATAAATTTCAACTGCAAACCACAAGCGGCTTATCTTGGGAGGAACGAGAACGGAGAGGAACAGCATGAGAGTTGAGCGGGAAAGCGAATGGAGGCATTTACTTGCCAGGGGCGCCAGTCGACTGTCGTCTTTCGTCGACCTTTGCAACGAAAGGAGCAGATACGTGGCCATTTTTTTTTGTGTGTGTGCTTGCCTTCATCTCACACGTGCCGGTGCCCTACTGCTCAATTTGGAAAGCGCCCTTTTTGGTGGTCACGTCTTTCGCTTACTATAGTAAAAACCAACCCAACGGGCATTCCTAACTAAATGAACGCTGGGGCCACCGGTAATTTACACAAATTTTGCCTCAAATTTACCTGCAGTTCTCTATGCGCTAAACAACGGGGAGATGTATGGCAAGCGACAGCGGTTCAGGAGTTTCCAACGGTTATAACTATAAAAACCCTTTATTTTTCGAAGCATCTGTTTGAGTCCGTTAGGCCGCTACGCCTTGGGGCTCCACTTGGGTCCGTTACGTCGCTACTCCACCTGATTGTGGCGGTGGTGACACAGCGTGACAGCGAACGAGCTAAGACGACAAAGCGGGACCCTAAAGTACTCTGCACTTAACAAAGCCCGCAACTTCTGCAGCCATGCTAGCGAGTCGCATAGTTTCAGTGCGGAGCACTTTGTGGCTCGGACTGTCGTTGTAGCTCGTCCGTTGTCACGGTGTCTAGCCACCGCAGACCAGCGGCGCCACGGACCCAAACAGAGGCTTCGAAAAAATACCCGCTTCTTCCTCGATTCAGCCTTCCAACCAAAAGTTAAAGGATACTTGAATAACAGGTTCGCATAGGCAGAACCGTTCCAAACTCCAGGAACCGCTCACACTGGTCATACATCTCCCCACTATTTAGCGCAAAGAAAAGTGCAGGTATATTTCAGGCAAACTGTATGAGTACTTAAAAGCGGCAGTGGGCACTTAAGCAGTTCATTTAGTTAGGTATGCTCGTCGGGATGGTTTTTAGGATAGTAAGCAAATAACGTAACCGTAGAACAAAAAAAAACGGCGATTTCAAAATGGCGCGGAAACGCTCCAGGACATGCGAGATGACAGCAAGTACAAAAAAATTGCGCGGCCACACTACTGTTACAATGCTGGAGAAACCTCGTGTAAGTAAACGCAAAATGAACAAGGACGAACAAAGTGAACGGGACACGGCGCTACTATCAACTCATTTTATTTTCACCATGATGTCCGATTTTATACGGGAAGATACACAGCTAATGAAAGAAAGGAGGAAAGGGGGAGGAGCACAAGCAAGTACAAAAAAACAAAAAAGTGAAGGATGACATTTCAAACGGTCGCGTTACAAATGCACTTTTGCACGGTAAAATCTAATGATTTGATAAGTATTGCAGTTCTTTCTTTGTCAATGCTAAAGAAGCTGTGCTAACGCAGTTGTCTTTTAAGGAAACTATCTGGTGGGCCCCGATGATCGCTCGTGTCAACTGATCCTCGTGTCGAGCTACAATCCTAGTCTTATCAAAAAGTGGCTTACACTCACAATCTCTGCAGTCTCTGCAGTGTATGCCCATATGTCCTTTAATCGTCTTATCTACATTATTCCTATGTTCTCTAAGCCGATTGTTTAAGCAACGACCCGACTGTCCGTCGTACTGCCTGCCACACGGTAGAGGAATAGAATAAACTGTGCCTACTGAGCAATTCACGAATCGGTCGCGATGCTGCGTTGCGCACTTGCTTTTCTTTTTTTCTTTTCCATTGACTCTGTTCATTAGCTTCGACAATTTGTTGGGATCAGAGAAGACAACGTTAACGTTGACGCGCTTTCCTATTTTCTTGAGATTGTGCGAAATACCATGAGGTACGGCACGACAGTGCACTTCAACTTTTCTCTTTCTTTCTCCCTGGGTTCCACGTCTTTCTTGTTCCTAAGCTGTTTAAGCATCTTATCCGCGACTGACAACAGAAGAAATGGAGGGTACCCGGCAGATGTTAGACGTATTGTCTGTTTTCTGAAACGATCTTCCACGACGTGGGAGCAGGATTTCATCAGCGCGTTGGTAAAACAATGTCTAGCGATCCCACGTTTGGTCAGCTTTGAGTGTGCCGACTGAAAAGGCAGAATTGGTTTCTGGCTACGCGGATCCTAGACTTGTGCTCCTAGACCTTGTGCTCCTAGACTGTGGGCGTAGTGCTTTCACGGCCACCGTAACCAGTGTTTTGTCACATTTTCGACAGTGTCTCGCCCCTCTTGTTTTGACACATGAAACTCCAAGTGAGTGGTCCATAAAATTCATCGACCTCAGGCTCTCGTTCGGTCCCAATCACGTCTGTCGGGAGTATGATCCGCGTAGCCAGAAACCGATTCTGCCTTTTCAGTCGGCACACTCAAAGATGACCTAAAGTGGGATCGCGAGACATTGTTTTACCAACGCGCTGATGAAATCCTGCTCCCACGTCGTGGAAGATAGTTTCAGAAAACAGACAATACGTCTAACATCTGCCGGGTACCCTCCATTTCTTCTGTTGTCGGTCGCGGATAAGATGCTTAAACAGCTTAGGAACAAGCCAGACGTGGAACCCAGGGAGGAAGAAAGAGAAAAGTTGAAGTGCGCTGTCGTGCCATACCTACATGGTATTTCGCACAATCTCAAGAAAATAGAAAAGCGCGTCAACGTTAACGTTGTCTTCTCTGATCCCAACAAATTGTCGAAGCTAATGAACAGAGTCAATGAACAAGAAAAAAAGAAAAGCAAGTGCGCAACGCAGCATCGCGACCGATTCGTGAATTGCTCAGTAGGCACAGTTTATTCCATTCCTCTACCGTGTGGCAGGCAGTACGTCGGACAGTCGGGCCGTCGCTTAAACAATCGGCTTAGAGAACATAGGAATAATGTAGATAAGACGATTAAAGGACATCTGGGCATACACTGCAGAGACTGCAGAGATTGTGAGTGTAAGCCACTTTTTGATAAGACTAGGATTGTAGCTCGACACGAGGATCAGTTGACACGAGAGATCATCGAGGCCCACCAGATAGTTTCCTTAAAAGACAACTGCGTTAGCACAGCTTCTTTAGCATTGACAAAGAAAGAACTGCAATACTTATCAAATCATTAGATTTTACCGTGGAAAAGTGCATTTGTAACGCGACCGTTTCCTTCACTTTTTTGTTTTTTTGTACTTGCTTGTGCTCCTCCCCCTTTCCTCCTTTCTTTCATTAACTGTGTATCTTGCCGTATAAAATTGGACATCATAGTGAAAATAAAATGAGTTGATAGTAGCGCCGTGTCCCGCTCACTTCGTTCGTCCTTGTTCATTTTGCGCTTACTTACACGATGAATGACCAACTCGTCCAAGAAACCACTCTGCTGGAGAAACAGAGCGGGCGGCCCCTCGCCCTTCACCCGGCTTTCGCACCTAACATTTATTTCCGAACTTTAAGAACCCGCGACCAAGTCATGCCAACGCCCGCGCTACGAACCCAAAAGAAATGCGACGCGCCCGGAATGCGTTGGTAGCTCGATCGGATAGAAGCCAGTTCCATGGCGCAAGGGACCCACGTTCAATTCCTACCACGGGCGCGTTGTTTTAATGCGCAGCAATCTTTGCCGAGAAACCCTTACAGCCAAGACCGTGTAATGCCCTGCATTTCCACAAAAATGCAGATATCGTGGAATTTCCATCTGTAATCGTTATAATAACGTAAATGAAGATGATTGGTCGAAAGAAATTTTGAAAAACTAAAAAACAAGAAACGTACTTAAAAATACGGAAATTTGCGAACCGTGTAACACCCTGCATTTCCAAAATAGTGCCTATTTTAGGAAAGTTCCACGCATAATTGTTTTAACAGCGTAAATAGAGATAATTGGGGGAACGAAATTTTGGAAAAATAAAATTAACGCTATATTTTAAAAATGCGTAAAATGGCAGAAAATGCGGAAAATAATGCATATTTCACGGAATTTCTACTTTGAATCGTTATAGCAGTGTAAATGGAGGTAAATTTGTCGTACAGAATATTAAAAAACTAAAAAAAGAAAATTTTCCAAAAATACTGCAATTGGCGAACCGTGTAACCCCCTTCATTTCAAAAAAATACATATTTGGCGCAAGTAACACCTGTATTCGTTATAATAGCGTAAATGGACATAGTTGGTCGGACAGGATTTAGAAAAACCCAGAAAATCGGCTGTAACAAGTTACACTCAAAACAAGCGGCCCAAGTATGCAACGCATAAGTTGACAATTCTCTTAATTTTGCAGGTTTTTTTCCTTTCCAATTGGCTGCAGATGTGTTTGTTCCCCGGCGCTGCTAAACCTGCACCCCTCGGTTGTTTGGGGTGGCCCAGTGGTTAGGTTGCCGGTTGCACGGCGTAAAGGTCCTGGGTTCGATTTCCGGTACCTCCCTAACATCATTTTTTCCTTGAGGCGTGCACCCCCAACCCCTACACGTTGGCGTCTTGCCTCCTCCCCACTTTTCCTCACACTTCGAGGTTTTTTGGTGCAACGAACGGATATTGCTCGGCCTAAACAGCTACGCTGTTATAAGAACGGAACTCTGCGTCTTGTTGTTCCAAGTAAAACAAGAAAAAAATAAATAAAAGGATGCGAGTTGTCCCAGCAGAAGGCGCAGGGGCACTGCGAAGGCGGGAAAATTTGAATTCATTGAACAAACACATGTTCAATTCATTAAGAAAGGTGGCAAAGGGCGGAGAACGGCACCACAGCCCCTCTAGTGAGTCACTGCTCCGTACTTGACAGCTTCCACCTTGAGTGGAACTGCGTTAACTTTTTTTCCTTATTACTCGCCCAAGCTGGCCACTTTTTATAGCAGCAAAAGCAACTGAGCATTAATGTAGCAACCTGTACCAAGCTTGCTTTTTCAAGCATATAATGTTTGCCAATTCAACAAGCGGAAGGCAGACTTGTTATCAGTCCCTTCGCACTAGGAAAAAAAACGTCCGCGTATCTGCTCCTATCGTTGCAAATGTCGGCGGAAGACGATAGTAGACTAGCGCCCCTGTCAAGTAAGTGCCTCCCTTCTCTTTTCCGCTTACCTCTCATGCTGTTCCTCTCGCGTCTCGTTCCTCCTAAGATAACACGTTCGAGGTTGGGTGAAATCAATTGAAATTGACGGCGTTCCACTTCTACAAGTCGGCTGCCTCGATGCCAGCGGTGCCGTACGGCGGAGACACGCGTGAATCGAGGCACCCTACTACAACGTTTATACAACCACGCTGCTCTATTGGCAACGAGGACATACCGTGGCGCCACCTACGAGTGACGTCACTTGTAGGACGCCGGGTTATGCTGTCGTCTGCTAGAACACATTTCCTGTGCTTATGCGCCCGCAAGTTTTTTGTTGTGGCCACCGGGTGCCCTCTCCTCGCGGCTTTGTAGCAAATTACAGAAGAAAGTTGTCTACATACCAAATAATCCGGGCTAGCAATCAACGGCTCGCTTGTTCCCGACGACACCGCCGCGGCTGGGTAGTTGCTACCATCGCCACCGACAGCTCGTACGCAGCCAGCTAACCCCAAGGACGATACAATTGGTGCCTAGAAAAGTACGCTGTTAATTCATTATGAAATACTTGCGACGTGACATGTACGCGACTGTGTGTGCAAGAAAATAGACCTTGCAACAGCGACAGAAACATGCCGCTCAGTTGGATCTCACCACGCGCACTGCGCGCATTGCGTGGTAATGAATGACTGCGTGAGACCGGTGAGCGATTGCTTCTCCGCACATGCTTAAAAGTGCTGGTACGATCTGCACTTTGGCTTAAGCAGTGCCTATTTATCCTCAAATGTTTTTTTTTATATTCATGCCCTGATTTGATTAACGGTACTCTGTACTGCTTATATCTTTACTTTCGCGACAACTTGTCCACAGTGTACGAATTGTATTGACGCGACTTTTTAACGCCTTCAATCGGGTTTACACTTGGCTGTGTTTTTTTTTTAATTAAGACCTCTGCAACACGGGATTTTGTCTATTTACGATGAGCCTGCGCCTTTCTCTAGCATCAAGTACGAGAACTCACGATTGCTCACGAAAGGCATGGTTGCGTACGAGGCGAAACACGTCGTGGGGTAATTGGGACTTTAAGAGTAAGGGAACCAAGCATTGGAGGCCCCCAAGAAGTTCGTGGAACCCAAAGCAACACGCTGGCGCACGGCGAGTCTAAGAAGAGGGTCATCTCCAACAGCTTACTCGCCGCCGGTTTCGGATGCGCCGAGTCCGATGTTGGAAACTTTAGGCTTAGCGTCGCGGCAGATATTTCATCGCCGCTATCGTTACAGTCGCGAATGACAGTCCCTAACACAACTTTTCCCTCACTGTCACCCCTTTTCTCGTATGTGGAAGTTTGTATCCGTGCGTGGTGACTGCATTTAGGCCATCGATTATTAAAATACCTGCCACGGCCTGGGCCGATTTTTGCGCGCAGGTATCGCCACCCTTAAGCCGCTCGCCCCACCGTGCGCGAACGGGCCGGCGGCGTGGGGCCGGACATCCGCGGTCGGTTGCCGTAGTCACCCTTCGGCCGCTCGTCGCACCGTGCGCGAACGGGCGGGCGGCGCGGGGCCGGACATCCGCGGCCGGTCGCCGTATCACCCTTCGGCTGCTCGCCGCACCGTGCGCGAACGGGCGGGCGGCGCGGGGCCGGACATCCACGGTAGGTCGCCGTAGTCACCCTTGGGCCGCTCGTCGCACCGTGCGCGAACGGGCGGGCGGCGCAGGGCCGGACATCCGCGGCCGGGCGCCGTATCACCCTTCGGCTGCTGCCGCACCGTGCGCGAACGGGCGGGCGGCGCGAGGCCGGACATCCGCGGCCAGTCGCCGTATCACCCTTCGGCTGCTAGCCGCACTGTGCGCGAACGGGCGGGCGGCGCGGGGCCGGACATCCGCGGCCGGGCGCCGTAGCACCCTTCGGCCGCTGGTCGCACCATGCGCGAACGGGAGGGCGGCGCGGGGCCGGACATCCGCGGTAGGTCGCCGTAGCACCCTTCGGCCGCTCGCCGCACCGTGCGCGAACGGGCGGGCGGCGCGTGGCCGGACATCCGCGGCCGGTCGCCGTATCACCCTTCGGCTGCTCGCCGCACCGTGCGCGAACGGGCGGGCGGCGCGGGGCCGGACATCCGCGGTAGGTCGCCGTAGCACCCTTCGGCCGCTCGTCGCACCGTGCGCGAACGGGCGGGCGGCGCAGGGCCGGACATCCGCGGCCGGTCGCCGTATCACCCTTCGGCTGCTCGCCGCACCGTGCGCGAACGGACGGGCGGCGCGAGGCCGGACATCCTCGGCCGGTCGCCGTATCACCCTTCGGCTGCTTGCCGCACCGTGCGCGAACGGGCGGGCGGCGCGGGGCCGGACATCCGCGGCCGGACGCCGTAGCACCCTTCGGCCGCTCGTCGCACCGTGCGCGAACGGGCGGGCGGCGCGGGGCCGGACATCCGCGGCCGGTCGCCGTACACCCTTCGGCTGCTCGTCGCACCGTGCGCGAACGGGCGGGCGGCGCGGGGCCGGACATTCGCGGTCGGTCGCCATAGCACCCTTCGGCCGCTCGTCGCACCATGCGCGAACGGGCGGGCGGCGCGGGGCCAGACATCCGCGGTAGGTCGCCGTAGCACCCTTCGGCCGCTCGTCGCACCGTGCGCGAACGGGTGGGCGGCGCGGGGCCGGACATCCGCGGTAGGTCGCCGTAGCACCCTTCGGCCGCTCGTCGCACCGTGCGCGAACGGGCGGGCGGCGCGGGGCCGGACATCCGCGGCCGGTTGCCGTACACCCTTCGGCTGCTCGTCGCACCATGCGCGAACGGGCGGGCGGCGCGGGGCCGGACATTCGCGGTCGGTCGCCATAGCACCCTTCGGCCGCTCGTCGCACCGTGCGCGAACGGGCGGGCGGCGCGGGGCCGGACATCCGCGGCCGGTCGCCGTAGCACCCTTCGGCCGCTCGTCGCACCATGCGCGAACGGGCGGGCGGCGCGGGGCCGGACATCCGCGGCCGGTTGCCGTAGCACCCTTCGGCCGCTCGCCGCACCGTGCGCGGTCGGTCGCCGTAGCCACCCTTCGGCTGCTCGCCGCACCGTGCGCGAACGGGCGGGCGGCGCGGGGCCGGACATCCGCGGCCGGTCGCCGTATTACCCTTCGGCTGCTTGCCGCACCGTGCGCGAACGGGCGGGCGGCGCGGGGCCGGACATCCGCGGTCGGTCGCCGTATTACCCTTCGGCTGCTCGCCGCACCGTGCGCGAACGGACGGGCGGCGCGGCGGCGGACATTCGCGGTAGGTCGCCGTAGCACCCTTCGGCCGCTCGTCGCACCGTGCGCGAACGGGCGGGCGGCGCGGGGCCGGACATCCGCGGTAGGTCGCCGTAGCACCCTTCGGCCGCTCGTCGCACCGTGCGCGAACGGGCGGGCGGCGCGGGGCCGGACATCCGCGGTAGGTCGCCGTAGCACCCTTCGGCCGCTCGTCGCATCGTGCGCGAACGGGCGGGCGGCGCGGGGCCGGACATCCGCGGCCGGCCGCCGTATCACCCTTCGGCTGCTCGCCGCACCGTGCGCGAACGGACGGGCGGCGCGGGGCCGGACATCCGCGGCCGGTCGCCGTATCACCCTTCGGCTGTCCGCCGCACCGTGCGCGAACGGACGGGCGGCGCGGGGCCGGACATCCGCGGCCGGTCGCCGTACACCCTTCGGCTGCTCGTCGCACCGTGCGCGAACGGGCGGGCGGCGCGGGGCCGGACATCCGCGGCCGGGCGCCGTATCACCCTTCGGCCGCCCGCCGCACCGTGCGCGAATGGGCGGGCGGCGCGGGGCCGGACATCCGCGGCCGGGTGCCGTAGCACCCTTCGGCCGCTCGTCGCACCATGCGCGAACGGGCGGGCGGCGCGGGGCCGGACATCTGCGGCCGGTTGCCGTAGCACCCTTCGGCCGCCCGCCGCACCGTGCGCGGTCGGTTGCCGTAGCCACCCTTCGGCTGCTGCCGCACCGTGCGCGAACGGGCGGGCGGTGCGGGGCCGGACATCCGCGGCCGGTCGCCGTATTACCCTTCGGCTTGCCGCCGCACCGTGCGCGAACGGGCGGGCGGCGCGGGGCCGGACATCCGCGGCCGGTCGCCGTATTACCCTTCAGCTGCTCGCCGCACTATGTGCGAACGGACGGGCGGCGCGGCGCCGGACATCCGCGGTCGGTCGCCGTAGCACCCTTCGGCTGCTTGCCGCACCGTGCGCGAACGGGCGGGCGGCGCGGGGCCGGACATCCGCGGCCGGTCGCCGTATCGCCCTTCGGCTGCTCGCCGCACCGTGCGCGAACGGGCGGGCGGCGCGGGGCCGGACATCCGCGGCCGGTCGCCGTATTACCCTTCGGCTGCTCGCCGCACCGTGCGCGAACGGGCGGGCGGCGCGGGGCCGGACATCCGCGGTTGGTCGCCGTAGTCACCCTTCGGCCGCTCGTCGCACCGTGCGCGAACGGGCGGGCGGCGCGGGGCCGGACATCCGCGGCCGGGCGCCGTATTACCCTTCGGCTGCTCGCCGCACTATGTGCGAACGGACGGGCGGCGCGGCGCCGGACATCCGCGGTCGGTCGCCGTAGCACCCTTCGGCCGCCCGCCGCACCATGCGCGAACGGGCGGGCGGCGCGGGGCCGGACATCCGCGGCCGGTCGCCGTAGCACCCTTCGGCCGCTCGTCGCACCGTGCGCGAACGGGCGGGCGGCGCGGGGCCGGAAATCCGCGGCCGGTCGCCGTAGCACCCTTCGGCCGCTCGTCGCACCATGCGCGAACGGGCGGGCGGCGCGGGGCCGGACATCCGCGGCCGGTTGCCGTAGCACCCTTCGGCCGCTCGCCGCACCGTGCGCGGTCGGTCGCCGTAGCCACCCTTCGGCTGCTCGCCGCACCGTGCGCGAACGGGCGGGCGGCGCGGGGCCGGACATCCGCGGCCGGTCGCCGTATTACCCTTCGGCTGCTTGCCGCACCGTGCGCGAACGGGCGGGCGGCGCGGGGCCGGACATCCGCGGTCGGTCGCCGTATTACCCTTCGGCTGCTCGCCGCACCGTGCGCGAACGGACGGGCGGCGCGGCGGCGGACATTCGCGGTAAGTCGCCGTAGCACCCTTCGGCCGCTCGTCGCACCGTGCGCGAACGGGCGGGCGGCGCGGGGCCGGACATCCGCGGTAGGTCGCCGTAGCACCCTTCGGCCGCTCGTCGCACCGTGCGCGAACGGGCGGGCGGCGCGGGGCCGGACATCCGCGGTAGGTCGCCGTAGCACCCTTCGGCCGCTCGTCGCATCGTGCGCGAACGGGCGGGCGGCGCGGGGCCGGACATCCGCGGCCGGTCGCCGTATTACCCTTCGGCTGCTTGCCGCACCGTGCGCGAACGGGCGGGCGGCGCGGGGCCGGACATCCGCGGTCGGTCGCCGTATTACCCTTCGGCTGCTCGCCGCACCGTGCGCGAACGGACGGGCGGCGCGGGGCCGGACATCCGCGGCCGGTCGCCGTAGCACCCTTCGGCCGCTCGTCGCACCGTGCGCGAACGGGCGGGCGGCGCGGGGCCGGACATCCGCGGTAGGTCGCCGTAGCACCCTTCGGCCGCTCGTCGCACCGTGCGCGAACGGGCGGGCGGCGCGGGGCCGGACATCCGCGGTAGGTCGCCGTAGCACCCTTCGGCCGCTCGTCGCATCGTGCGCGAACGGGCGGGCGGCGCGGGGCCGGACATCCGCGGCCGGCCGCCGTATCACCCTTCGGCTGCTCGCCGCACCGTGCGCGAACGGACGGGCGGCGCGGGGCCGGACATCCGCGGCCGGTCGCCGTATCACCCTTCGGCTGTCCGCCGCACCGTGCGCGAACGGACGGGCGGCGCGGGGCCGGACATCCGCGGCCGGTCGCCGTACACCCTTCGGCTGCTCGTCGCACCGTGCGCGAACGGGCGGGCGGCGCGGGGCCGGACATCCGCGGCCGGGCGCCGTATCACCCTTCGGCCGCCCGCCGCACCATGCGCGAATGGGCGGGCGGCGCGGGGCCGGACATCCGCGGCCGGGTGCCGTAGCACCCTTCGGCCGCTCGTCGCACCATGCGCGAACGGGCGGGCGGCGCGGGGCCGGACATCTGCGGCCGGTTGCCGTAGCACCCTTCGGCCGCCCGCCGCACCGTGCGCGGTCGGTTGCCGTAGCCACCCTTCGGCTGCTGCCGCACCGTGCGCGAACGGGCGGGCGGTGCGGGGCCGGACATCCGCGGCCGGTCGCCGTATTACCCTTCGGCTTGCCGCCGCACCGTGCGCGAACGGGCGGGCGGCGCGGGGCCGGACATCCGCGGCCGGTCGCCGTATTACCCTTCAGCTGCTCGCCGCACTATGTGCGAACGGACGGGCGGCGCGGCGCCGGACATCCGCGGTCGGTCGCCGTAGCACCCTTCGGCTGCTTGCCGCACCGTGCGCGAACGGGCGGGCGGCGCGGGGCCGGACATCCGCGGCCGGTCGCCGTATCGCCCTTCGGCTGCCCGCCGCACCGTGCGCGAACGGGCGGGCGGCGCGGGGCCGGACATCCGCGGCCGGTCGCCGTATTACCCTTCGGCTGCTCGCCGCACCGTGCGCGAACGGGCGGGCGGCGCGGGGCCGGACATCCGCGGTTGGTCGCCGTAGTCACCCTTCGGCCGCTCGTCGCACCGTGCGCGAACGGGCGGGCGGCGCGGGGCCGGACATCCGCGGCCGTGCGCCGTATTACCCTTCGGCTGCTCGCCGCACTATGTGCGAACGGACGGGCGGCGCGGCGCCGGACATCCGCGGTCGGTCGCCGTAGCACCCTTCGGCCGCCCGCCGCACCATGCGCGAACGGGCGGGCGGCGCGGGGCCGGACATCCGCGGCCGGTCGCCGTAGCACCCTTCGGCCGCTCGTCGCACCGTGCGCGAACGGGCGGGCGGCGCGGGGCCGGACATCCGCGTCCGGGCGCCGTATCACCCTTCGGCCGCCCGCCGCACCGTGCGCGAACGGGCGGGCGGCGCGGGGCCGGACATCCGCGGCCGGTCGCCGTAGCACCCTTCGGCCGCTCGTCGCACCATGCGCGAACGGGCGGGCGGCGCGGGGCCGGACATCTGCGGCCGGTTGCCGTAGCACCCTTCGGCCGCCCGCCGGACATCCGCGGTCGGTCGCCGTAGCACCCTTCGGCTGCTCGCCGCACCGTGCGCGAACGGGCGGGCGGCGCGGGGCCGGACATCCGCGGCCGGACGCCGTATCACCCTTCGGCTGCTCGCCGCACCGTGCGCGAACGGGCGGGCGGCGCGGGGCCGGACATCCGCGGCCGGACGCCGTAGTCACCCTTCGGCCGCTCGTCGCACCGTGCGCGAACGGGCGGGCGGCGCGGGGCCGGACATCCGCGGCCGGGCGCCGTATTACCCTTCGGCTGCTCGCCGCACTATGTGCGAACGGACGGGCGGCGCGGCGCCGGACATCCGCGTTCGGTCGCCGTAGCCACCCTTCGGCTGCTCGCCGCACCGTGTGCGAACGGACGGGCGGCGCGGGGCCGGACATCCGCGGTCGGTCGCCGCATCACCCTTCGGCTGCCCGCCGCACCTTGCGTGAACGGGCGGGCGGCGCGGGGCCGGACATCCGCGGTCGGTCGCCGTAGCACCCTTCGGCCGCTCGTCGCACCATGCGCGAAGCCGCGAACGGGCCGGCGGCGCGGTCGCCGCAGATCGCGGCGGATATTTGAACATCGCCTTCAAAATCGCAGCTGACACTACGCAGCACAATTTTTCACCACACTAACATCCACTTTCGCGAATGTGGATCTCCTTTTCCGCGATCAGTGTGATTTAAAAAAGCGGCAACAATGTGTTGCTTTCTCGGCCTACGTCAGTTCGAGCCGCCGGCGGGCTGTAGGCACGGCGGACGTGTGTGCGGAGCGTTTCTGCGAGCAGTAAACGCTTCATGATTTCCTCCTTCACCTATTCCTTGAGAACGACAACTGAAATCTACAAATTTAGCTCGGTGATCATCGTAGCCGAGCTAATTGTTCATCGTGGAAACGAGCCGCAGCTTACGCTTACACCGGGTTCGGTCACATACGTCCGCATGCACCACCACGCTCAAGCTGTTTGCGGGCAGCCTGCCACGGTTATAAAGTCCCCATGAGGTCAAACTATGCTTCACGCACTGATAATGAACTTCAAACGCCGAAAATTCGCACGGAAATGCACTTAGAAAGCGCGACCTAAACGAAATGTCACGCGCGGCAAGCCAACAACGCAGCAAGGTAGGAACGGGTATCCTACAAGTGACGTCAAAACGACCGCAGCGCCGGCCTCTCCAGTGGTGGCCCTCGCGGCCAATACTCCACAAGAGTTCCAAGCGGAACGTGGAACCTACCTATTCGAACTTTTCGTTGCTGTTGCCGTTTGAATTTTCAAAATGCCGGTATGTAGCGCGGGCAACAGTTTTCTGCAGTTGTTGTAGTAGTTCATTTGCTATCGCAAAAACCAAGCATCCGTGGATTTTTTTATAAAGAAACAGTGCAAATATCACTCATATATTGATTTTCTGCGTCATATTTGCGTAATGTGTTGTTCTTGTTCAGCAATGTTGACAAGTATGAACATTAACACCGAACATACCGTTTAGATTTGGCTGTGGGTACATAAGACTATTCCGCAGTTTCTGATTCACTTTGGCCGGGTGGCAGAATCAAGTCACAGACAGTCAGACAGACAGAGCGAAGTTTCTTCGTTTAAGTAGCCCATGAAAGACTGTCGTCTTTAAAACCATGGAGGCCCATTCACACTTACCGCTAGAGCAGCAAAAGCCACAGAGGCGACACGGTTGTTATCTTCTTTGTTGCTCGGCATCGCTCTTGCCGCGCGAGAAGAGCGATTGGTCTCGAGCAATTTTTGCCGCCACCGTCGCACCGTCCCTCTCGACGCAGGAGGAGAAGACGTGAACTCCTGACGTCATATACTGCCTTAGCACTGGATACTGTGCGATGTAAAAACCGAAACTCCCGTAAAGGGACGCTCCAAGCGAGAGGCAATAACAATAGAAGCAAAAAAAGTAGTCGCCGTCGAATGTACGGCGTGCCAATGTGAACACCGAGAGTGGCGGTCGCTGCAGTTGAATCGCTCGACGCTTAACGACGTAACGACGCTGGGCATGCACGCACAGGCCGTAAGACTTCATGCGCATGTTTCGCGTTTACAAATCTTGCCGGCAGTTCCCGCTCCATGGGCTCTTGGCCACGCGCTGACGTGTTCCCTCTAATAGTGGATCGCTCTGTATGTTTCGGAGATTCTGGGCACTGCCGCTGTCTCACTTAAACTAAAACAAAATCGAATGTTTTTTTGCGTTTGTTACAAATGATTACCAGCCACAAAAAGCTGCTGTCTCAAGCATCTTGACGAGGTGGCTGGCCCGGTACTGGCAGCAATTATTGACGCACGTATAAACAAAAAATTAAACTTATACATACATGCATGCGCTCACGTAGTATACAGTCGTATTTGTGTAACAGATTAAAACATGCACTCATCAAAAACAACGCATGCATTTGAGCTCGCCCGATCACAAAAACAGGATCCCCGTTATTATCCTGTTCGTGATAGCATAACAGATCCCCCCTCTACAACTTCGTCAGGTACATTTATAAATATCAGTTGAAATACCCAACAAACTACGAAAGGGTATCATAGAAACAAATTGTGAAATCGATTTTTACAAAAGAGCGATGTGTATACTTCATGTTGTGTATGTCGAAACTTCTTACGAAATCTCTCAATTGCAGCGCCGCGGGAAAGGCCGGAGACCAGGCATCTTCGTCGGTGGCACATGCGTCAATCCAAACACCTCTCCCTTTCCCAACGTGCATTCTGAGCCTACCGAGCGGACAACTACTGCGATATCATTCGGAAGCCAACCATCAAAAGTTTCAATGTTAACTCGTAGGGCTACCCAAAAATAAACGTACCTTTTTTTACTCACTTACGGAGTTGTGAGTGTCACCTTCGGTGTGGAGGCCTTGATTTTGTGGTTTTAACGCGCACAGGGATTTATACACGCACCCTTAACATCCCCCTGGTGGGTCATTCAGGAATGCAAGCAGTGGGGAGGGAGGATTGAATTACTGTAGCCATGAAACGATGCAGGAGGCAGCCCCAGGATGCGGGTTTTACCACTAGAAAAAAACAGGTATCTGCTTGTATCGCTTTTCTCGCATTGAAAGTGTTTCTTGAAACAATTAAGATTTATTTTGAAGATTGTTATAAAAGTAAGGTAACTGGTGTCAGAAATGGCGCACCCGGTAGCCGACCAATCATAATATACCTTTGTAGTTGGTTCTCGATGTCAAAGAGCAGCTCTCTCTATCAGTGTCTTCAATATATCAGTAACTTAAAACCTGATGAAGTTACAGTAAGTAGTAGTTCTTGGAATCCGAGATTGGCATTTACAGCAGAGCGTGAAGATGACGAAGAGGCGGGAGGCAAAGGCAGTTTATGGGCAGCAAGAACCGTCGAACTCACTATTTGGGAAGAAACCAAGATCCATTTCTTGTTCATGACACAACCAAATCATCAAGACTTGCAGGCGCGCAGAATCGGGAGAGGTCAGGACAGAGAATTCACAGAATTTACTGAGTTTTACAGAGTTTCAGAGAGTTTGCAGAGCTTTGCAATTTACAGAGAATTGACAGAATTTACAGAGATTTACAGAGGGCAAAGAGCCGTTTACAGTGTTCTTCTGTCGTCTGACTGTGTCATATCTGATTTCTTGTTAACCTTTTTATTGTTATTTGTATGAGTGTACACTTGTGAAGTGAATTTGTCCAAGAACTGTTTTTTTTTCTGCCAGAATTTACTGTAAAACAAGGAACCCGTATGCAACTGTGCGACTATCCCTGTGGCCAACAAGGTTTTTTTTCCTCTGTAGAACAATGCTTTCTTCTTATGCCCTGTGTGCAAAAAATGTTTTTTTTCTCGTCAGAGGACGTTTTTATATTAGGAATTAGTGTTTATTGGGGGTGTTCCTTGGTGTTTTCCAGGTGAATTAGCGACTATCATTGTGTACAGTACTGCTATTTTGGTTTTTTTCGGCGTCATGAAGACGCTTTAATAGAATGTTTTCCTTGGTATGTTTCCCAACGGTGTCAATACAGGAGCATTCGCCTCGTCAAGCTACTTCTCACAGTAGCTTTTTGCGGCTGCTCCATCCTTTTTGTTGAAAATGAAAATAAAGCTTTGATTTTATTTGATTTGAATTGAATTATGCCGTTTGGCGCATGCGAACGCAGTAAATGAACCATTTAGACGAAAATAGCTGAATGCGCGCAGGAAATGAAAGCAAATGAATTGAGTTCCTAATAAAATAAAGAAAAAACACTCTATGATGGCTGTCTCCTTGGCGACGCTGTAAGACAGTGAAAAACATCAAGTAGGCGCTCTTCTGTTGATGCATTCACAAGACGGCAGCGTGTGGCACAAAAACGCGTGTCGCCATGCACAAGTTTCGCTGCTTCCAACCTAAATGCAAAAAAAAGGATAATCCCAAAAGATTGCAGTATCGCTTTGCGGAGTTTTATTGGCGGGTGTATGGGAATTAATTTTTCAGATTTCAAGCAAAAATGATGATTGATTGTGGGGTTTGACGCGCCGACGCAACGCAGGCGATGAGGCGCGCCGTAGTGGAGGGCTCCGGATTAATTTTGACCACCTGGGGATCTTTATCGTGCGCCGAAATCTCGTACACACGGGCGTTTTTGCTTTTCGCCTCCATCAGAAAAGCGGCCGCCGCGGCCGGGAATCGAACCCGCGACCTCGTGCTCAGCAGCGCAACTCAAGCAAAAATGGCGTATCACACCCTACCCACAGGTGGGAATCGCCGTTACGCAAACCTTTCATCGTGCATATGGGGGTTGAAATGAACTTGCACGTGGTATTTATTACGGGAGTGTTATTGTGCTTGACGTCGTTGATGATTTTCAGAACGGTGAGCAGTGACGAGGACGTCCAGAAATAGGAAACGTAACGAGAAACGTTTAACGTATCAGTATTCCTGGCCAACACGCCTCCAGCTCCAGGCGCAGAGAACGCTAGTGTATGCGTTATCGACTTCGACTTGGAGAACGTTGACAACATGCACTCCTAGCTGGAGGTACAAGCAGTGGAGCTTTTCTTGCGACGTTGCTAGACTGAATTAAGGGGACACTGAAGTTAATTTGTGAAGCTCCCGATTTTGCTTGCACTGTTTGGACTGGGTAAAATGAACACACTTTTCATCGTTTATCCGGGCGATAAGGCGGTATTTATTTTATAAAGCCTGAAAGAAGCCCAACTGCTATGCGCGGTTTGCGGCGGCTGCACCAACTAACCGCAGAGACGTCAGGTAAAGGTCCTATGTTATTGGACGATGTCCACGACTAGCATTAGAACAATTTTCGGTTTCGGTTCTGTGAACCAACATAATTGACATCCGAAGTTATCGTTGGATGGCCATTCTCGCTATCTCAATAATCGCCATACCGTGCTTCTATCATGTTGTCCGCTGTAAAATGCCTGAGATAAGCCTATTAGGACTGCTTAGAATTGTAGCAAGCACCATCCGAGGCCTATGCAGTGGATGAACGCCCTCCGCGTCACTACAGACGCTAAATGCCATGCGCTTTCCCCCCATCTTCGGAGATTGCCACACTGATGCCCTTATTGTAAAAAGCGTGTTCGCACCAGACCAAGGGTCGGATGGTTCTGGCCTGTGCCCACTGCCCGCAAGCAGTCGGTACTTATGGCAACAACACGCCAACGAGAACTCGCAAGCGCGTCAGTGTCAGTCTGCGCGCGTTCTGCGCACTCTCTCGTGGAACAACGAACGTTACGGCGCAAAAATGGTGAATCCAGTATAAAAAACATCGGCCGAAAATGAAAAAAATCACCTTAAAACAAACAGGAATGTACACTCGGGAATTCGAACTTGCGACTGGCAAAATAACATATCTAGCGCTCCAGACCACTCGGACACAATCCACCTTTTTTTTTCTTGTGTATTACATGTAGTCCAGTACGAGGACTACATTGTCAAGCAAACAAAAGAATACACTGAAGTTAGAAGAAGCACAAATACATAAAAAATCAGGCAAACACACACAAGCGTTCAAAAGAGGGAACCAGTCAGGTGGTTGGTCAAGTCAATTATACACACTACGTGCAAATGTCACAGTTTCTCGGAAATATGACTTTGCTGATCTTGGTGGCTCAGCATGCCTATAACATAAGCGACATCGCCAAAGATTTTACAAACCAATCAACACACACATGTCATAGGGTGGCTCAGCAGGATAGTCGAAAGACAAAAATCGGATTGAAAAAGGCGTAATATTCATGTCTTTTCTGAGCGTTCGCTGTAAAATTTCCCAGAAAAACACAGCACATCTGCAATCTGCAAAACAGTGATCAATTGTCTCTTGTCGAGAACAGAGCTGACAGTCTGTCGACCAAGTTGTAAACAGACCCTGGTCTTTCATCCCAGCTTTAACAGGGTGCGTGCTAGTGTATAAGATAAAGAAAAATGTCTTAACACCTAGCGGACCACACATTTTACACACTCTATTGAGGACATCCTGGTGCGGACACTGGAGGTACGGAACACGATATAAAGGTATGGGGAAAAACCCAGAAACCAGGGCATTGGAAATAGACTCGCGCGAAGAGTTAAATATGTACTCGAGGCAAAACCGAGCCTGTAAGAAGCCGCGGCTGGGGGTTGGAAATATATGGTATATAATGTATAACCAGTTTACATTTTATTTCGTTTTAGCATTTCAAGCTGCTTAGATGATTATTTGTTGTATAGCGCTCATGCAGTAAGCGTCACCCAAATTTCCACAATACCTCACGTGTAGAAATTGCATTTCTTAGACGTAAAAGCGTTCGCTGATGTGTGGTCGTGCTGCTGACCGCTTTGCTTGTTCACCCAGCGCAAAAAGTGCTTCGTGAACCCTAGTTTTACGCTTTACGGTCAGCTGATATTATTTCTTTAGTACCTATATTAACGTCGTCAACTCTTCTCCTGCCTTCAATTGGCCTTAGATTTTCCTACTAGCGCACCAGTCAGTGAAGCGTCGTATGTGCGCTTGTGCAGCGTTTGTGTGGAGTGACCTGGACTTGGAGCTTGATACAGTGTACAAACTAACAAACTAAGGGAAGGCACAATCTTCGATTCACAAACGTGTCGTGGTTTAGTTTCAACTGAGCGAGCGAATTGCGACGACCCGTCAGCACTTTCGAAGGAGGACAGCACATTCGAATTAATTTCCCACTAAATAAATTCGCGTTAACGCACTCAGTGTGGTCGAAACATGGCCAAGGGTCTCCGGACTACAATTTGCGCTAGTAATCCTACAATGTTTACAAATCATTTCAGTGTCCCTTTAAACCACCCGTTACATATCTACTACCCCGGATTTGCTAGGGATGGTGATTGCTGCCGTCAGAGGAGACCGGCCCTTTCACCAATTACCGTTTGGTTGCGAGATCACCATACTGACCCATAATTCTCACACAACCACTTCAGGGGATATGCAAAGGACGACGTGAACTGCCACCCATACACCAATAGACCCTTTTCAGAAAAGTTGGCAACATAGTACATACGCGAGCTTTCATGATGACAACACTGAGGTCATTCGCAAACGTCGTCCATGATAAAGAAAACGCTGCTCCATCATAGCGTGGCGCTTAGAGCTACTCGTAGTCGCCTCGGCGTTCAGTCTGATCGGATAGGTTTCTGAGATTTTGCTTGCTGTTCTTATTTTATCACCACATGCGGTTACGAGTTCTGCAGGAGTCATGACGACTCACTGCTGCGTCCCCCTCGGCAAACGGCACGAATGCGCTCGTCGTTCAAACGCGGTATACCAGAGAGGTTGGTGTCCCACCCGGTGGTAGGAAAGACCAATCCCCGCGACGCAGGCGCCATATCATCAAGTACCCCAGTACTGCCAGTCCGTGAAGTCCGACCTTAGGCGATGCGTGAGCGCGCTGAGCGCATGCGTCATGCGAGCGCACTGAACGCTCTGCTTCCTTCATCATGGCCGCGCGCAATGTTGCTCGACTGGCCTTCCGCTTGTCCGCTATACCTGATAGTATTTTGCAAAGGGACTATTCCTATTTAACTGCAACGTAAACATGACCGACCGGTGCCGTCACCCCTTTAAAGGAACCCAGAAAAGCCTTTTGTAAAAGTTAGAAAAGGCCTTTATTGTCGCGTAGTACCAATATAGCGATCCAATGCCGTTGGAATTATTGATGTACATTCAGTATTAGCTGCGCCAGTAGCAATTAAGTGCACCTCTCACCCCTTGCCGATCGATTCCTCCTCCCCCTCTGCTTCTTTCAAAGCAGCTGGAAACACTGGGAATAGCCATGTGACATCGCGACGCTCGACTTCCGTTCTTCTCTAGCTACATTCCTGCGCCTAGGCACGCGTCAATCGCTGCAGACCCGCCTTTGCCTCGGGATCACGCAAGAAGGAGGAAGAGCAACCGGAAGCCAATGGCAGTGACGTTGCCGGCGACCGACGATCGGCCGAATCAGGAGGGCGCCTCGCCGTTGCGTCAGCCGCGGTCGCCGTTGCGTCAGCTGCGGTCGGCTCGCTGCGGCGGTGCGCTCATCGGCTGAGAAAGGCGACCTTCAAAAATTGTTTACAAATTATCCGTGCAACGTATGGGGCTCACACTTGGCTCAAAAATCCACCGTTGTGTGTTCTACCACCTGAATGCATTTGATTGCCACCTTCACAAAGCTTATCTGGGTCCCTTTAAACCACGCACTAGCTGACAGTGGTACCCCGTACTTGCACAGGTTTGTTGTACCCCATGCACAACGAGAAAACACCGTACAATGTACAACGCCCTGATGGGCAACACCATGGGCGCTAGCAGCGGGCCGTTCCGTAGCGTGCTTTCGTCATTATGCTGGCAAGAGTCACCAGCGACCCAGGCCGCTCCTCGCGGATGATAAAGACATTGTGTCCACAAAAGAAGACATCGGTGAATTTGGTCTCTCCATGTACGTTTCCGAACGTACGGCGTGGGCATAAATGCACCAGAATTCTAAAAAGTACTTACCGCATGATTCTGGTCTACACTGCCGGTGTGTTACCAAAGAAACTTAAAAATGTCCCCCACCAATTCTTTCACAAAACTGCAAAATATACCACTCATGAAAATTTCCAAACGTTGCTCGCAGAGCAAACTGTGACATTTGCAGGGAAGTGAGCATAACGTGTCCAAAGTTTTTCTGCATGGCTCTTCGTAGATAGTTACAATTTTTATTTTTGTTTTGTTCAAACTATTACACAAAGGTAGCATACGTCAAGTTCCGCGTCATTCGCGTTCAGCTAAACCAGTTTCCAAAGTGTTGAAACTTAGTCTGGTTGGGACATATCGAAAGGAGAGAAGAAAAAAATATCTTCAGACTGGAGATGGGAAGGAAGGAAGACACGAACACCGGCCTAGGACGCCCCCTTCACCTTAAACTGTAGACCTTTGCAGTGGTGGAGGGGTGACTCTACCAATCTACAAGTAATGACACATCATCATTATTATCATAATCATCATCCTGGTTGTGTCCACTGCAGGACGAAATCCTCTCCCAAAGATCTCCAACCACGCCTATCGAGTACGAGTTGAGTCCATGCTTTCCCCCCGAATTTTCGCAACTAATCTCGCCGTCTTTCCTCGGCCTACCCCTATGGCGTTTGCGGTTTATTGGAAGCCAACATCACCGATCAGAACGAGGAGGGCGACCAGGCAGCCACTGCGACGTGCTGCACGTGCAATACCGGTGCCTCTCCAACGTTAAGGCACCTACTGTGGGACTGCCCTGACCTTTCACCGCTTAGGAACAGGCACAAGGGCGCCGGCGTTACATCATTGGAAGAATGGACAACCCCGCCCCCTCACTTGGACGCCGCGAGCACGATCATTTCCTTGTGGGAGTTCGTGCGAGCGGCAGACCTGACCGGACGACTCTGACGGCCGCCCTACTCCCTTTTCCCTTCTTCCCTCTTCCCCAACTAGGCTACCAAGCCCCCCGTATCATTAATAAAGTTTCATTCATTCATTCATTCATTGGAAGCCAATCTCTTAAACGGATGGTCCACCTGTTGTGCGTCGTACGCATTATGTGATCCGCCCATGCCCATTTCCTTCGCTTAATTTGAACTAGAATGTACTCCACCCTAGCCTGTTCCCTAAACCACGCGGCTGGTTTCCTATTCCTTAGGTGACCCCTAGCATTCTCCTTTCCATAGCCCGCAAGTCGTTTGGTGAGACCCCAAGTTTCTACCCCGTACGTCATTACTGGAAGAACGCACTGATTAAATAAAAGCTTTCTGAGGGTCAGCGAAAGCTTGCTAGTTAGGATACCTGAATTCTTACCGAACGCAGCCAATCCAATGGTAATCCTGCGGGTAATTTCCGTATCATAATTTAATTTGGATCAGCAGATAAGATTTGTCAAAGACACACGTACTTGCGTACTGCTTCCAAAACTTCGTTACCTACCTTAAAATCTCGTGTTGATGCATGCTGATTGAACACGTACCTTCAATTTGCTTTTGTGGATTTTTAACCCCGCGGCCAAACTTTCGGAGCACAATTGGCAGAGCATATGCTGCAAGTCCATGCTGATTAGACGTTTGTAGACGTTTGTAGAGCAGGACAGTGTCGTCTGCAAAGCTTAGGTGGCTGAGATATTCCCCATCAATTTCCACCCCTGTTTTTCTCCACCTAAGGTTTCTGAACATATTCTCCAGACAGGCTGTGAATAATTGGGGGGAGTAGTGGCTGACGGGGATATTTCGCCGATTAGTACGGCTTTCAACGAAAGCATTGTGATGAGATGTTCCACACCAAAATTAACCATTTGTCGGGCTCGAAGGAAAGGCTACAAGCGTTGCTCTAATTCTGACGGAGTAGTAGAAGGTGCTGAAGGTGTTCGTGTCTGAAGAAAACTAGAAAAGAAAACTAGATTTTCATGCAAAATTCACGGATCTGGTACACATGAACTGACCTGGTTGGAGCTGCTTGACGGCTATTGTTAGTGAACACCCCTTCAAACAGGATTGCATCACACTGGATTGCGTACACACGATCGCATCACGGTCTCTCCCCAACAGAAGCAACAAGACAGCATGAAAGGACGAGACAGCAGAAACAACAAACAAAAAACAGTAAAAAACGCCGCCAAAGGGGGCAATTTATTCATATTGCCCCCTTTAGGGGCGTAAATTTAATTTTTTTCGCTGTTTCTTTCTCTGCGTAAGTGTCTGAATTCCAAAATGGAATTTTACAACCCCAAGGAACACCTAACTAACAAGCTGAGTCAGTGCAGCTGTGACTAGTGACTAGGGCGGTGTGCCACGGAGCCCAAGGCAGTGGCTTTGATTCCCGACCGCTGCGGCTGCTTTCCTGATAAGGACAAAATGCGGTCACTGACCAAGTCAAGGTGAAAACACAGAGACGTTTCGGAACCCGACGGGTTCCTTGATCACACTAAGCTGGCAAGAGCCGTAAGTCGCTTCTTATTCTAAAATGTGACGTAATGAACGGGTGTAGCTTGCCGGTAGATTGCCATCTGTCCTATTGATAGCAGTAGCGTAAATCCAGAAAAATCACAAGGGGGGACACACATCTTGCCAAGGCGGCCATTTTGTTTTGTGCTTTATTTTCATTTACATACAAATTACTATCGTGATTTGAATTAAAATAAGAAAAACAAGCATGCTTTCATACCTCACGTAATTGCACTGTGCTATTGCAGACGTTAAAAAAAAGATCAATAAGAAATACTCTGTACAATATGAGTACTGATCACCTATGACATGTTTCTAGCTTTCGACACTTCTAGACGGTCCAAAAACGAGAGCGCGGTTTTTTCACGCACTGACCAAGTTTTTCAACAACCCTGGCAACGTTATGAGGTCTATACTGTCTTGATGAACGTGTGCCAAAGTCAAATATTTTCAAGTGCTTCTTTAACATATTCTGGGTGTTTAAAGTATTTATTGGCAGCTGTATTTTCTTAACGGGACAGACAACCGATTTTTGTCGCGTATATGTTCTCTAGCTCATATGAAAGCCAGCGTTTTATATAGACCGGTAACCGCAAGCAATTTCAAAACAAATTGGCAGAAATAATTTTAATTTATTTCGGCGAACTACAGGGGAAACAGGTTTTACCTGCTTTCAGTGATTCCGCTTGCACCTTGTGCACGTCGCCGATTGTGGAAAACGAACCTTCTTTTTATTTAGCGGGAACGGGATGGTTATTTCAGCTCCTGCAGTACTTATTAGTGACAAAAACAACAGTTGTTTTAGCTTTCAAAGGTAAATGAAAGATGAATCTCAAGGGGGGGGGGGCGGACACTTGCAAGGGATGTCCCCCCCAGCCCGAACACAAGGGGGGTCAGGGCCCCCCTGACCCCCCCATGATTTACGCCACTGATTGATAGTGTCTTTGGTCTTTTGAATGAACACGGATTCCAAAAGTAATCTCGTGGCTGGGTTCTTTTCCTTGGCTATTATAGCGGCGTTATCCCAGTCGATGGAATGACCGTGATCATCGGCATGCTCGGCCAGGGCGTTCGACGCTTTCTTGTTGCTGCCCACGTCCGTTTGGTGTTCCTTTAATCTTCTTCTGAAGTTGCCAGTTGCGCCGATGTAACTGCAGCTACAGTCTGCGCATGGTATCTTGTAGACAACACCGGGGTATCTCTTGCTGTCCAAGCAATCTTTCACGTTCACGAGCTGATTCCTCAGCTTGTTGGACGGCATGTGGGCAACGCGAAGGTCATACGTTGAAAAGATACGGCTTAAAGCTTCGCTGACCCCAGGAACGTATGGGATGCCGGCGCGTCTTCCATATGACTTGCCCTGGGATGGCCTGGGATTGAGAACACTGTCTTCGGCATTCTTAATAAATTTCTCCGGGTACCCGTTCGTCAGTAATTCTTGATGTATGGTTTCAAGTTCTTTCATCCTTTCGTCGTCACTTGAGCAAATACGTGTTGCCCGCGTGACAAGACGAGAAACGACGGATTGCTTGTGACAGGCTGGGTGGCACGAATTAAAATTCCAGTAATGTCCGGTATGCGTCGCCTTCCTGTGCACAGCAAACGAAAGACTAGTTCCGGTACGCCTCAGCTGGACATCGAGGAAAGGAAGGCTGCTGTCACACTCATATTCTGCAGTGAACTGTATGGAGGCTTCTATCGAGTTAAGAAGAAGCAGGAGCCGTGGGGCATCGTTCTTATTGATGATGCAGAAGCAGTCGTCCACGTAGCGGACGAATATCTTGGGCTTGGGATCAAAACCAGCGAGGGCCTTCTGTTCAATGACTTCCATGACCAAATTTGCCGTAGTAACGGATATGGAAGCTCCCATGGCAGTTCCGTGGATCTGCTGGTAAACCTGCTCGCGGTAGGTGAACTATGTGTTGCTTAAAGGAGCACTGACACCAATTTTCGGCGTTAATATTATTGCACAGTTCGCTTCCTTCACTCAACAGAATACCCTGGCTGAAATATGAGCGGCCTGCGACGCGAAGAACATAGTTCAATTGGATCGCATTTATCGCGCCGACGGAGCAGCGCGCGGAGCGGCACTCAGCAAATGGACATCAGCGTGACATCACTTCAGGAGAGGAAAAAGAAGTGACGCGACAGCGCTCGCCAAAAACTCGTGACATCACTTCACGCGCGCGGCCCCACGAGCGGCGAGCGGGCGCAACACCCTCTCAAACGGGCGCCGGTGACGTCCGCGCAAAGCGGTGATGTCAAACCGGGAGGCTGTCATATGCGCCGTTCAGGATGAAAGCGCGGGAATTTGAAACAAACGATTTTCAGGCCGTTCAATGTAATTAACTATCGCGCGCTGAAGTATTTGAAGTGCTGTTTCAGGTTCGCCAGACCATTAAGCATCGATAAAAGCAATAAAAGTGTAACATGAAATTTTCGTGTCAGTGCTCCTTTAAACAAAATTCCAGCAACTCACACACGTGTTCAACCTCCAAAGGTGTGCGTTCCGCGAGCGTTTCGTCCGCCAGCAGGACCTCCTTGCATGTTGCTACGGCCAAGTCGACAGGAACCGAAGTGAAGGGCGACTTGGCGTCAAGGAACACCAATACGTCCTCTTCATCCAGGGAAATGTCGCGCACTTTCTCCACGAAAGCTGAAGAATTGGCAATGCGAGTTGCTGTCTTTCCGGCGAGCGGGGCCAACACTTGGTGTAGGTAACCCGAAAGTCGGTGCAGCGGCGACCTTGTGAAGTCGACGATGGGCCGTAGCGGAACGCCTGGCTTATGCATCTTCGGTAAACCGTAAATTGCAGGTGCAGACCCATTGGTACACAGGAGGCGATAGTAAAGGTAGAGGCGGATAGAGGCGGAAAACAGAAACGCCCGACCCATGTGTCGAGATTTCGGCGCAGGTTAAAGATCACAGACGGTCGTAGTTAATCGGGAGCCCCTTATAACTCACGTGCACCTCCAACGCGCGAAACACTCGAAACTAAAAAAAAAAAAGATATTTTAGTTACCGATTCAGATAATGGGCGACAACGAGGGGCAACATAAGGGAAATTTTGGCCAGTTGGTTTGGAATTATATTTTTATTTAAACAGCGCATAAGACCGAAACAAGGCAGTGAACTGCACGGGCCGCACTTGATCTGTGCCGTTTTCTTCTTTTCCTTGTCTTTTGCGCTGTTTAAATGCGGCTTTGAGGAGACACGACTGTTCGGTCAGTGACAACCTCATGATCCTCATAACCTTTTCTCTGTCGAGTAGTGACGTGACATTGTTTGCGCAATGGGCAACGAGGCGTAAGATTGTCCGATCCCGTATATTGTGCTGTCTGTGACAAGAGTACAACGTTTTATTTAATGTACTTCAAATTAGTTGAATCGGCAGTCGGGCGAAGTTAATCGTTGGAATGCGCTGTACATGACTAAGATGGAGTGCTGCCAGAGGCAGTAACAAACAGCGCCCTACTAATGTTGTCTTTCACTCCACCTTTGCATTTAGTTAGCATAGTACATTAAATCTCTGGGTCTGGAAATAAATTACTACAGTACTTCGTTTTTCAATAGCTGTAAACCCGTAAGCCGGTTCTTCGGTTGCTAGAAAGGGACCGAGGGGGGTAAACAGATGTTCAAATTACCCGCCACAATTACCATTACCGCCTCGCCACAGCGGGGTGTGGAACAGCTTTACAATGGGTACACACATATAACTTAAACTTTGTGAGAGTGCCATTATACAATTCTGGCGTGCAGAAATAAACTAATTTTGAATATTGCGGTCCTGTGAAACCGATATCACGATACGCGGTGGTTTCGTTGGTGGCGTCGTTCTGCGGCGAATGCTAAAACCAGTCATTTGGATATGAGTTTTTCAAGTTTTCTGCCGAAATTTGCGCGGCAGGCTTTGATGTAGCCCTTGCTACATGTGTGCACATGTGCTTGTCGATACGATTGTTCACAGCGTAGTACGTGAATCATTTGCCATGGATATGGTGTTTGTATTAAGTCGTATAAATGCAGTTTTCCAATCATGTACCGGCGACGAACGACACCTTGCAGTAAATAAGTGAGGCGCCAGCCAATAAGTGTTCGTGTAGTTGACAGCCGGCCGTACGGAGAAACGCTTGCTCGTGTGCTGTTGCTTTGTTCGGGGCTCCCGTTCGGCAGTCGTTGTGTCAGTGCTGAAATTTCGTACCGCGAAGGAGTACGAAGAATTCGACGGTGAACGGCGGGCAGGTAATTTGTTCTGGCTCTTCCTAAGCCGTGCATTTGTGAAAGTGTTGCGCATGCGTTGGGGCGTCGCTTTGTGTTTACCCTGTTCTCCATTTGTAAAACTTTCACCGCGCAAAAAAAAGACGGGAGAAGGCGCTCGTGAAAATGACCTACTTTCAAGTAACTTTTCAACATATGACACTCGTACGATGCTTGAGGAAAGCACCAACTTCCGACGGGGACGGGATCCGCATAAACTGGTCCTGGTCAAAGTCATCCGAATGGAAAACCGGACAAAATGGTCCCAAATCAGTACTTCGACCACGTAAAAAGTCGTCGACACCTGTAGTGATGGCTTTTCAGCTACTGATGGAAAATAGCGGAATATCGCGAATGTTTTAGCATATTCTTGGAGTTTCAGTGGGCGAAACGAAGCTGCAGCAAGATGGCAAGGCATTCCTTATGCACAAACTGCATGTTTTCATGCGGGTGTAGGCCCGTTCGCCACATGACGTTGTTTGTCGTGGGACGGTTTGTAATACGTCATTTGGTCACATAGGATCATTCGTCATTGGCCAGTTCGTCACACAGGAAAATTCCGTCATGGGGTCGGGCGCAAAAACAAATTTCGTTGTGTATTTACTGTTTATTACTCTTGTTTTTTTTTTTTCCAGAAGACACAGTATAGGCTTCAATGAGCTATGTCGCTAATATACAGTTACATGGTTTAGGCAGTGTAGCAGTGTGAAAAATATTGTGTGAAAAACTGCTACTGCAGTTCTGTTAATTAATGTGAACGCCTCTAATGAATTAACGCAGAATGACTCGTGATTGCGGTAGGTTGCGGTAGGTGAGTTGTTTATTAGTCCAAATTGCAACTTTGTCTTTAGTATACAGAAAAAAAGTGAGCAGTGTTTCATGTGGGGACATATTCATGTGACCCACTTCCTTGAGAAAGTCACTCATTGTGTGGCTGCCTGGCACGTTCTGTGTACAAAGTACCGCCACCGCCTTCCACAGTGCCCGGGACACCTCGAGGCGGCTGAAGGCCCATAGGGCGCCTAGCAACCGCCTTCGCCCGAAGGTCCTCCTCGTAGGCCGCGCAGTAGTTGGGCTCATTTGAGAGCGTCACACCGAGGTATTTATACCTGGTGGTCCACTGAACTGGGTCACCCTGCAAGAGCAGTGGTGGGTCCTCAGTGTCCTCGGTTGGGCAACACGACATGGTGGCAGACTTCCTGGCGTTGAAACGGAGCCCCAATGACGCGCCCTCGCTGGACACGATGTCGAGTGTGGATTGCAGCTCTTGCGAGCTCCCCGCCAGCAAAACAATATTGTCGGCGTAGAACAGGGCGGGCAACCTGCGTTCACGCCGCCGTCCGTCCTCCATGTAACTGAGGTCAAACCCCAGCCCACTGTTCGTGAGGTGCCTCTCCATTCCGGCCAGGAATAGCATGAACAGGAACGGGGAGAGCGGGCAACCCTGGCGCAGCCCTCGAGACACCTCCACTGGTCCTGTGAGCGAGTCTCCCCAGTGGATCACCACCTGCGTGCCGGTGTATAGGCTGATCAGCAGCTGCAAGAGTTCATCCGGCAGGCCAAGATCCCTGAGGGTCTCCCACAGCTTGGGTGTTCCACAGTGTCATATGCCTGTGCGATGTCTAGAAATGCAAGCAAGAGAGTGCGTTTTTCTTTTGCCGCAATCTCCATTGCCTGCGTTACTACGAACAGCTAGTCCTCCAGGCTCCGCCCGGGTCGGAAACCATTTTGCAGCTCCCCCAACACTTGGTCCTTTCCCACCCAGGTCATCACACGTGCACACAGGATGTGGCCCAGGAGTCTGTACAGGGCTGACGTGACCGTAATGGGTCGGTAGCTCTCAGGCCGGCACGTTTCACCACCTTTCTTGCATATCATCCTCATCCGGGACGTTTTCCATCCATCCGGGATGACACCATCGCACACAACTGCATTCAGAGCATCCAGCAACAGCTGCCGAGTTTTTGGCCCCATCCTCTTCAGGAGCCGTGGGGGGATCCCGTCAAGTCCTGCGGCAGTCTGTCTTGAGAGGTGCTTTAAGGCTCATTGCAGCTCACCCTGTCTGATTGTTTCAAAGGTGCCCCGCCCTACCGCTGTCTCTTTGAAGCTGGGGGTGTCCTGCACCTGTGTGCTCAGTCTGGCCGCCATGTATTCCTCCATGAATTGGAGGCAGTCCGTACCTTGTGCTCCATGCCTGTCGCTGTATCCCGCAACATCGGGGAGCCGGAAGGGGCTGTCTGCTGCTGTGACCGAATGTGCTGCCAGAACTTCCGGCCGGCGTCACGCCCTGCTGACTGGATGTCCTGGAGCTGCTTGGCGTTTACTGCCTTGAGCTTGCGTTGCACCAGCATGGCCATCTCTCTCTTGGCTTCTTGGTAGGCGTCCCACCGCTCCATCACCTCTGCTGCCCCTGCTCCATGGCTGACTGCATGACGGTGTTCTCGGCTCCGTGTCTTTCGTTTTCTCAGAGCTTCCGCAACTTCCCTGTCCCACCACTGTTTGCGCCTTCTCCCCCGGTGTTGTGGTGACTGTATGGAGGCCCGGACCCTGCTGATTGTTTGTTGTATCCATGTTTCGAGGTCTTCATAGTTCTTCAAATGGATCACACCAGCTTCCTCCTCTAGCATGTCGGCGACCTTTTCGATGCTGTCATCAGTTAGTGTTCCCTGGTTGGATCTAGCCCTGGCTGGTGGTGAAGGGGGCTGCGAGCACCAAAAGTGAGCTGGATGTTGTTGTGGTCACTGCCAGCGCTCTCCCCACCACTAGTGTCAATTACCATGCTGCCCAGCCGGGGGAACAAAACAGGGGAGACCAGGCAGTAATCAATGCAGGAGGATTTGTCGCGAGCAGCCCAGGTTACCCTGCCATCACACTTGTCTGTCGTGTTCACTACCATCAGTCCCGTCCTGCCTGCCCACTCAAGTAGGAGTCGGCCGCCACTGTCAGTCACCTTGTCCAGAGGCTCTATGTGTGCTTTGAAGTCGCCCAGAAGAATTGCAGGGATGGCCATGTTCTCCAGGTCCTTCTCCATGCACGCAAGAGTCTGCGTGTTGCGATGCGACGACTCCTTGCCTGTCCACAGATACACCAGGCCAAAGGCAACACACAGTTGGCCAATGCACCCTATTAACCACATGTGTTCGGAGCAGTCGGGGCAGTGTCTCTCCCACTGGGAGCTCAATTTAATGAAGCATCCCATGCCTCCTCCTCTCCTTTCGCTGCCTTGGCGGTTGAGGCCTTCCCAGATGTACCCCTTATGCGGTGGTGGAGCTTCCATATCTCTCAAGTGGGTCTCGACGAAACCGGCCACCACCACATCCTCCCTGTCAACAACGTCAAACAGCTCTTCCCATTTCCTCTCCTGGCGTCCGCCGTTCATGTTTAGGTAGAAGAAGGTTGGCTGCTTGCTGCGAGTGTTGCGCTGTCGCCTTCTCCTCTTGGCTGTACTCTGCTGTCTTGCATTCCGCCTTGCCACGTTGTTGGGTAGGCCATCTTCATCTCCATTGCTTGTGGGAGGTGCCTTCTGTTTTGGTGCCCTCTCATGCTGCTCCTTCCCTGGCCCGGTGCCTCTGCCAGCTGCAAGAAAGCCTGCCCCAGGGCTTCCATCAGAGCGAAGGCCTGGTTGGGTCTCCACCTCTGCCGCTGCCGAGCACCACCATGGGCACGGAGTGCTAAAAAAAGCGCACAGCCGGCGACCCAGACGCGATCCTAGACCTTGAGCGGCCTCCCTGTTGTACTGCATGCTGGTCAGCATGTCGTGCAGAGCCCGACTGGTTCTAACAAACTCTACGTGGGGTCCCAGCTCTTTGCAGGTCTGCTGCATTGTTTCGTTCCATTGGCGGCAAAGGTCGGTCAGGGGTGAGCTCTCATGTACTGCTTCAGGGACTACATAGATCAGGAAACTGTGTCTCCTAGCCCTCTCATGCCATAATTGGAGCCGGCTCTGAAGGGCACTGGCAGACTGCTCCGGGCATGCCCCCGGCTGCGTCAAGTCGTTCAGGCCAGCGTGAATGACCACAAGGGCCTCGGGGGCAGACCAGACGTCTTCTGCCTCCTCAATCACTTCCAGTGTTTCCTGCAGTGTGGCGTCCTCTTTCGTGCGGAACTGTGCAGAGAGCAACTGCTTTTAGTGTAGCAGCATTCCCATCGCCATATATAAAGGCACAGCGCTCTTTTGCTGTCCCCACAGATGTGTTTTCCTGCCCAGCACCTTCGCAATGTTGGGTGGGGGTGGTGGGAGTCAAAGACTGGCGTCGCCGCCGGGGTGGGCGCTGACGTTTTGCCTTGGTTTGACCGTTGTTGTTGTCGTCCGTGCTCCCATGAAGGGGGGGCTGTGCGTTTGCTACGCTCAGCGGTGCCGGTGTCTCGCACGCCTCTTTCGGGCCGGGCTTGCCACCCGCAAACCCGCGCACATCTTAAGTGCTCGGTGGGGTCAGTGGCTTAGCCAACGTGTGCTCCACAACCTCGCACTGCACAGCCTCTACCAGGCTCCGAAACTCTATCTCCGATGCTTCCCTGGCCTTCCTTTCCTCACGGAGCATTTCCTCCACGGTCTCCTGCGCCTTCCTCTCTTCGCCAAGCTGAGCCTCCAACACCTTCAGCTCCTTGGTGCTTGCGTTGAACATTTCTTCCAGACGGGCTGACGGATCCGCGATTGCCAACCTCCGTCCTTCCGACTCCTCCTGCATCCTCGATTCAAACTCCGCGCCGAGTTTGGCTACGGCTTCGCAGCGCGGGCACGTGTAAGGGGGCGCCGCCTTGGCCTCCTCCATCGATCGGAAAGGGGTCTGAGCCAGGCTGCACCACATGTTGCACTGTGCACACATCACCCATTCATCAGGCGTCTTGCTGCGCACGGGACTCCTCGGGGGACCGTTTGCCGACGCATCTCGCTTCGATTTACCCATTGCTGAGAGGGAGACTTGGGAAAACCAGGGGAAAAATAAACCGTCGATTCACTGACACATTCGATTCACTAACACTTAGTCAAAAGCGGGCATGTTTTTTTCACAAAACAAACACGCTGCCAGGCTGCCGCCATGATCCGCAATTTGCCAGCGGATGATCCAGCGGATGATCCATTTGCCAACGGATGATTCCCCGGTCACCCACAATGTTGCCCACTGAGCCTGGTGGGGCCACTGAACTTAGCGGCCAACGAATATCAGGGTTGGGGGGCACCACACACTTGTCACAACTCCATGCAGGACTTCAGGTCTTCCTTGCACGAGACGATAATCGTCAGCCACACAATTCCATCGTGTGGGCATCTCTGCCAGGTACTGGGGCAAGGTGAAAAAAAGAGCTTCACCCGTACTTTTTCTCTGGAAGTAATTGGTCATGATAAGGACATTCTCCAGCGGCGCAAGTGCAACACACGAGAGGCTCACGTAGGAGTGAAAGTCATCAACAGCTCGCCGTCAAAGAAGGGGTGGAGGTGATGATACAGCAGCCTTTAAAGCGCAGCAGCGCGAGTAATGGAACCGAAACACCGGGTATCGTAGAAAAAGGTAGCCTTTGTGACGGCAACGGATTAGGCTGAGTGAATTCGCAACGCGACACCGTTATCCTGTATGCACTTGGTGGCCGTTATCTTGTATACACTTGTATAATCCTTGGTGGCTGGCCGCGTTTATGAGTTCCTGCGTGGATTAAAATGCACAAAAGTAACAACACGGGTGTTGAGCAGTTGTGCATATCTAAAATAAGTAAAGTGAAGGAGCTACTCGCTGCGAATAAATGAATGTAGGCCTCCTCACTCTTAGAGGACATCAGAGCATATGCGAATGGAAGGGGAGTCGCCAATTTCCTTTTCACCATCAAAGGTGTAAAGTTGCTAAACTGCCATGGCACTGTTTTCAATGTTCCGTCACAGGGCATGGTAGGGGACTGACGCAAAAGAAAAGTTTAGAAAAACCAGCGTTCAGCAAGCGCACTTATGTCTGCAAGGTGTTTCGGTCTCCCAGAAGTTGCGATAAGCAGGATCCTTGTTCTGCCTGTAGGAACGCCATGCAGAAAGTTCTTGTCATTGATCATTTTAATAAAATGTACCCCAAAACTGTTCTCAAATCAAGCTAAAGGCTCAAGGGGAAAGTGGGCAGTGCGAGCAGAGCCTATCACTTTGTACAGCATGTCTGGGCATCCCAGAGAGTGGTGTGTTTCTGCTGTAGTAGGGATTGAAACATTCTGAAAAAAGAAAAAAAAAAGGTCAAGAACCTTAGTTACATTTAATAGAGGTCCGAACTACAATCCTTGCCTGTATAATTTGCATAGGCAAACGCCACAGCCATGTCTTGGAGTGCTCCTTTGGCCTGCAACACCTCTGCCCTCATAGAGATTGGAAAATTTGCGCTCCTTTTGCCATTTCTCAATGTGGTGACCTTTTACGTCTTATCACGGGGTCACTATACAACTGCCACACTTTTCGTAGCATTTACATTTCCCCGTAATACTTGGCGTTCACCTTCTCGTGCACAGCATAACTGTGCCCATCAGCACAGAGCTTTTTCCTTTTGGCGTACAGTTTTCGTTAGCTTCATTTGAATTTCGCTGCCTTCGTGTTCGCTTACTGGATTTTAACTTGATTGTCGTCCAGAAATCATTAAATACCTACTCCGACTTATTGCTCATGATCACGTGGTTCGGAACCTTGTCTTCCTCCAATATTTCTAGTCGTGTGGTTTGTTTGCTATTCCTACCCTGACCATGTGCACGACCGCTGGATGAGAGGCGTGCCGTGTGCCCCCAAAGCTGCGTGAGGGCGCCTAGTGCCCATCACTACCACCGCAGCGCTACCGTTTCGGGACTGGTTGCGGCGGTTGCGGGACGTGGTTCGTGTTCGGGCAAGTTTCGCGCACTCGTGGCGGTCGTGGTTTCGAAATGTGTGCTTATTACCGGCGTTATAGGCTTAAGAGAAGGCATTATTTCCCTGTGCTCATGTTATGCTTGTTACAAGCCTGGGATGATTAACGGCTGCCGAGCTTGTTTCGAACAAGACGGTAGTTGAAATTCCGTTCGCGCCAGCAGTATTACATGGTGTTACCCTCCTACTCTACTAGCATTGCTGTGTCTCGCATTGCCAGGCATGCTCTTTGTGTCGTGAGAACCGGCAGCGATTCGCGTTTTGGTAGCGTGCTGTGACTACATGAGAGTATGTAAAGGCACTATTTTGAATGTTTAAGAGAATACATGGCGTAACTTACGATTGTATACATTTTTCCTAGTGCACTAAATAAAACGCCACCGTTAGACGCACAAGACTTGATTGTGCGTTGTTTGGTGAAACACAGTGACATTGCTTTGATAGTTATGTCGGAACTTTGCTTTTATTTTGACACCACAGTTGAAATATACACACAGAGCAACAATAGGGCCATTGTTAGTGTGCAACTATAAGCGTGGGAATGTCCTGCAGAACTTGCATCTGCGTATACAAACTCTACAAAATTGCCATGAGGAAATGCGTACACAGATAATAATCAATTTACAGTAGAACGCATAACTCCCATGTGTTTCCGCACTCATTCAGGGTAATGTACGTGCTTTATTTGGACCTCGCAGATCATCCTACGGCCCTTCACAAAGTTGAATGAAAAGCGATTCCACAAGACATCAAAGCCTCAGCACCTTTCATGAGAAGGGCTTTTGGGCTAGCTTTACAATCCAATCCTAGGTTGCATTGACATTTCTTACCCAGTTGCCCAGCAAAGGTTGTAGTAGATTTTTGAGAACTTCGGAAAGTGGGGTTGGCGTCATCCACGTTGCAGGTCAAAACGGAACACTGCGGGAAGTGCGGCAGGAATGCTGAAAGAAGAAGACTGCACAATTTACCGCTCTGTTTGAACTCTCGTGACTTCATGACCTTGCTAACGAATGTGCACATCAGCTTGCAGATGCTGATAATTTCAGTGGAAGGGTACTTCAGGTGACCATTATCCAGCCGCTCTATCATGCTGTAGAGTCCTGCAGTAGGGTTCTGCGCCTGCAGCAGAGCCTTGCATGCTTTGTTGCACTGCACCTTGGAATCGCAAATGGCAAAAACAAATACAAGCAGAACGTGAGTCAGCCTCACCACGAGTTAATGTTAGTGTTAATTGAGTTTTGCTACCAGCACTGAACTGAACTGCCCAACATAGTTTTGTGAAGCTTACGGCTGCACAGATTCAAATTGAACTGAAGGAACAGTAATGCCCAAACTAAGAAGAAAAGGTCGACAGGATTAGTCTGATCGCCACAAGAGAAGGACAAAATGATAGCGTGAGATTGAACAGAAATCAAAAACAAATTCCCAAGTCTGTCATCTTTACAGATGGTTTGAGCGTTGTGCGAGTGTTGTCACAGAGACCCAGAAAAACCACATTGTCAGTCTAGTTTTTAATGCCATAATGTCTGTATATGCTAAAAATTTTCAACTAATCCTGTGCTGGGTTCCAGGACATGCTGGAATCCCGGGGAATGAGACCGCGGATTAAATGGCCATCTCTGCTGCACATACGAACACAGTGGACGTAACAACAATACCCTACACCGACATCAAGCCACACATAAGACAACACCTTCGCAATACATGGCAAGCCAACTGGAGTACACAGACAGAGAAGAAGTTACACATCATAAAACCACACATACGACGATACACTACTGACCACACAACAGATTCACCGAAGTTACCCTAGCTAGATTGCGGATATGCCACACACTCCCATCTGCTCACTGGATCTCCAAGACCCTTGTAGCAGGTGTGGGGAGGGCCTATCCGTAATTCACATTCTCATTACATGCAAAGCACTCAACACAACAAGACGCAAACACTTCCCTCAACTCTAAAGACAACACATTCCACTACACCCAGCACTTTTTAGCAGATGATCCCGCGATTCCTCTACAACGCACCTTTATGTTTCTTTGCGACATCAAGTTTTCACACCTCATTTGCTATCACGCGTAGTTTTCTTAAACCTAATTTCATGCCACGCACAATCACAACCTGGCCTTTTACACCAGCCATCTGCATTGTCTTTTACTGATTTTACTTTTTGTTTTTGTTGAACGATTTCAGAGTTTACGTCTATATCCTTCATACATAACCACTGTTCTGGCGCTCTTTGTCCTAGTTGGCCTTGCGCCATAAACATCCAACCATCATCATCAGAATCAAAATTCCATACCTTTTCTTCGCAAGCCTGAACGATGTAGCAGGCCAAAAAGGCTAGTGGGAAAATCTCAGTCAGCTTTTGCTTTGGAAGAGTAATTCACGAACTCCAGCTCGTCTGCAAGCTCTCTCTCAAGGCCCATTCTACCACAGCAGGTCGGGCAGCAAGGTCGTCATCTTGAACTGCTAAACTGAGGGTTGTCCTGGTCTCTGAGCTGGAGGAGGCGTTCCCACTCTTTGCAGCGTGGAGGATGCCAACCTGGAAGGAGATGCGAAATGAGCTTTTCTTTTGTGCCAAGCCATCACCGTATTTCGTACCTTTAGTTCTCCACTGTGAACACTGCTGTCCTGGCATCTATTCGGTCATTGCTGCCATTGAATTGCCTCACACAGCTGAACGACTACTCTACAGGTTCACTGTTGAAGCTATGGGTCAATAAGTAGCAAAAGCTGGAATTCGAAAAAAAAAAGTCAGTTTTAAAATCTTGGTTCAAAAGGAAAGAGCAGAAAGTGTGATGAGAGAAGAAACTTACTTTGCATGGTCGAGAAGGTACTCAACTGTTGCCACTGTCGACCTTGTCATTAGCAGTGTCACCTCGTACGTTTCGTTCGACATCTTGTTTCTCAATGGGCCACCGGAGAGCTGGAGGTCCTCAAGACAGGTGATGAATTCTACCTCTAGCCATGAAAGCCGCTCGTCGTCTGACGTAGAGAATGGTTCTTGCCGTTGGCAAGCTCTCACAGAACTAATGTCATGAAGGGTGTATCACTTGGAAACCATCTTCATGAAAGCAATGGTGGGCAGGCTGTCCTGAAAATATTCAGCGTCTGACTGGCACTCTGTGTTTTGCTGAAGAATCGAAAGTGGCTATCACTTCAGCTGAGGTCTGCGTTGCTCTAGCTACTTTCATTTTATCCAGGTTCCCCATGAGCCCGCGTAAGGAATCTGGCTGGCTTCACAAATAGCCAGGTTTGCATCTCGTAAACAGCTTCTTCAGGTACACACGACCTTGAATTAGCTGCCCTGCATCTAAAATCTCCTGTTCAAGGAAATTGCTGTGCAGATTTTTGATCAGGGAATTCGGGTCAAGCGAGAGAAAAAGTGAATCGCTTTCACGCATGGGATGTGAGGTACCACGTGCGCAAGTGTGTCCTCGCCTGAAAGGCTCTTGAAGTAGGAAACTTTCGTTTGGTGATTGTCGGTCACAACTCTCACTGCGTGAAACCCCGCTTCTTGAATGGCCTTCATCACTTTGATGGCCATGAAATAAAGCTGGTCGCCCTTCAAATATTGAGTCAAAATATAACCAACCGGAATGACATATCGGGTGGAGAGGCCTCTCAGAACGAAACACAACAATCGATTCGCAACTCCAGGGGTTGTTGCAGAGTATTCTTCCGGACCATCTTCAGAAGCCATGTCGACAAGGCCAAAAATTTTGTCGATTTGCCGATCGTAGATGACCTTCTGTTGAATCGACATTTCGTCTAATATGAGTGAGCAAAATTGCTCTTGTTCGAGGCTCAGCCCTTCCACTTCCACGCGGAGGCGTTCTATGATTACCGGGGTGATTCCGATTTCTCCTGCAGACTTGCCCACATACTTTTGTAGCGTCGAACGACAGGGCAGTGTGAAAAGGCCTCAGTATCGGACATGACCATACCCTTTGTTGGAGCATGCCTTCCAAAGGACGCATTCTCTGATGACGGTCTCACTGTACGTCGGCTTCTTCACATTGCAGCACGAAACTTGATTTTTAATGAACAAATCCTACTTGTCGCCTTGTTCAGCGGCCTCCGGCACATAGAGGAACTGCTGGATTTCTTTGCTGTCATCATAGTGTTGCAGGCACTCGGGCGCTTCATCGTGCTTTTGTCGTAGTGCTTGTAATGCTTGCTTGCGGCGAAAGAATTTCATCACGAAACGGTGAGTTGTTCTCTTCATGTTCTCCATCGTGCGCTGAAAATCCAAGTCGGTTTGCTACATCCCGTCTGCTAATGATGTAAACACGCCGCTGGTATCTGTCAGTGTCTTGACACAAGTCTACATTCATTTCGGAAGTTATGAGTTCTAAGTGGGTGGCAAGGTCCGAGTTCGTGCGACCACTTAATTCGCCATCTTCTACTAATTCACCGGTCGCACACGGTGGAGCATCTCTCCAAGGCTGCTTCCTTTTTTTTTTTTTTTGGTGCGATATCTCTCCGTATGTGGGTCGGATAGATTGGAATTATTGTAGAAACGGCATTTGGCAACAACGCTCTGTATTTTGTTGTACTTTTGTAATCCTCATTCTTGAAATGAAGAGAGAATGCCAACGACCGGTCACTGGGCTCCCATCTCGCTGCTTTTCCCACGGTGCCTTGCCGGGAAATGTTGTTCAGCCTCACGGCCCGTCGTTCAGCGTCGCACAGGAACTCGTGGTAGCGGATGCCAGGATCTTTTTTGGCATTTCTTGTGCATAAAGACATGCAGCAGTTACGCAGCATTATGCCGCATACGCTGCATATGCACCACTTTTTCAGATATACGGTCCTGATGCTCACAATCCGGCTGAGAAAAGCAGTTGCACCGGTTGTTCCTTCAGTTGGCACAATAACTTGCCAAAGGAGGTTAAAAAAAAAAAAACTTCTGGGATGGAGGTGGAGCCCTGCTGTTGATGCCTGCGTCCGCCATATTGCTCCACGAAAAAAACACGTGGGGTGGCCGTGTGGGCCTGCACGGCAGTACGACAGTTTTTGTGAATTTTGTCAATGCGGGGTCGCGTTAACAAGCTTCCGATGTAGAGAATCTACGACGACAAAAAAATCTCGGCAAAACCAGTGGACCTGTTTCCAGTACCAGTCTTCCTAGCAGACACCACGGCGCACCTAAACTGGCAGTAAGGCATGCCCCCCTAAATGTTCAGCTTTCGGGGAACTCGTGCACGAAACTTTCTGGTCCTGCAGTCCCTCGCGCACCCACCCGTCTCTTGTGCCTTTCACATGAGTGTCACGGTAGCAGGCACGTGCTTGCGTGACAATTCTGCAGTGGCCGAAGCTTGCCCCTTTCCTTTGAAAGCCTTTTTTGTGTGCACGTACGAACCAACATCAACTGGAATGTGGTACAAGCTCACTGCGAACTGTCTGAAAACAGGAAATGAAAGTGGGCAACCCTAGGAAGCATAGCTGCTCCCTGAGAAGCAAGCTGAGGGGGCACTTTTTGTTCATTTCGCCCGAGGTACTGCCAAGAATGGCGGACTAGCAGCCTGCACATGCGCAGATTGCTAGTGGAAAAAGGTCCATCGCACCAACTGCCCTGCTTCATCTTAAGTGGGGGAGACACTGCTCTTAAAACAGCTTCCTCTAATTGTTAAGTAAACTCCGCAAAACTTGTCAGTCTTGCTGGTTCTTTCCCACTGATTTAAAATGTGGCACTATTTTTTGAGTCAGTAAATTAGCTACCAAGAAAATTAGACATAATTAGCCATTTTTGGAGGAACAATATACAGAACAGGGCTGGTCATAAAACTGTAATCTTTATATTTTCAAATACTATGAACCCTGGTAAGTGCAATAAGAGAATCGCTTTTTTGGTGCACTGCTTAAAACTAATTTTAGAGCTCTTTAAACTTTGGTGGCACCAGTGGCAAGGGACCATTTCGAACACCCATTTCAAACACCAAAGTTTAATGAGCTGTAAAGTTAGTTTTAAGCAGTGCACAAAAAAAAGGGGATTCTCTTATTGCACCCACCAGGGTTCATAGTGTTCGAAAATATAAAGATTACAGTTTTATGACCAGCCCTGTTCTGTATATTGTTCCTCCAAAAATGGCTAATTATGTCTAATTTTCTTGGTAGCTAATTTACTGACTCAAAAAATAGTGGCACATTTGAAATCAGTGGGAAAGAACCAGCAAAACTGACAAGTTTCGCGGAGTTTACTTAACAATTAGAGGAAGCTATAAAAAGAGCCATGTCCCCCCTTAAAGTGTCATTGCAGAAGCTCGCTCAACGCGCTGTCGGTGTGGGCTCGTCCCGCTTCGTCACGAAACACGTCCCTGAACGTTGGTGTCGCGAGGCAGTCTAGCAGCGGCAGACATAAACAGTGCGACTCACGCCTTTTTGGAGGAATAAGTGTGCCCAGAACTTTGAAAAGATTAGTGCTACATGAATAGACGGGGGGTTTCCAATGGTGAAAGTCAGGCCAGAGCAGAAGTAGTGAGCCCACCAAATGAATGAATGAATGAATGAATTTATTGTTCCTATGGAGAGGGAAGTCCACCAGCAGGCGTAGTTTGTCTCCCCTAAAGGTGGACACCGGAACGCGTGCTGGTGTGGGGGTGTGGGAACACAGGCTGACGGGAAGGGGAGAACAAGAAATACGGGGAGAGGATGTATGTATAGGGACTACACACTAGGGAAACACAAACAAAAACAACCACAACAAGCAGTTTGGGGGACGATACATTTGTACGTATATAGAGGACCAGGTTCAGGCCAAGGTTTACGCCTACCAGCTTGGCCGTGGCGCAGGATGCGGCGTCGTGCAGCTGGGCCTGCCTGGTGGCCTCCCCCAGCACTGCTGCCGCTGCTGCATGGAGCAGTCGGTGTAGGCTGTGGTGCGGCCCTCCAAGGACGACGGCCTGGGTCCGCTGCAGCCGCCCGCAGTGCGACGTCCGCCGCCTGCTGCGCAGGCCTAGGATCTCCATGTGCACCTCGGCCACCAGAGCAGGGGCGCGGCTGGCTGGGGTGCCCGCATGAGCCTCATGCACGAGTGGCGGCGTGTGCAGCCGCTGCAGCAGAGGGCTGCAACCCTCATCCCACCGCAGCCAGTCAGTGTGACCCAGGGTGCACTGCTCTGGCTTGTGCAGAGTGACCAGTTGCTTGGCTTGTGCAGAGTGACCAGTGTTAGCACGTACATGAGTGCCCCACGGCCGAGGCATTGTACAGCTGCAGGGCCATCCGCTACGAGCAGCCGCAGTCCCGGGTGGCCACCTTCTTCAGGGCTGTGGTGGCCATCTAGGCCCTGGCTCAGAGCTCCTTGGTGGCCTGGTGGAAGTTGACGCGGTGGTCCAGTGTGAGCCCCAGGTACAGTCTAGCCCACTTGTAACAAACACACCGGGAAGCAGAAATCAACGCGTTATATCCATTTTTCACTATATCTGGACATAAAACATATGTATACAAAAGGTAGCGGGGAACGAATATTTGTTCTTTATAGCCGGGAATTTTTTAAGACCGGGTTCGCTATAAGTGGGCTGTACTGTAGAATGCCCAGGTTTTCTAGCTGAGCTCCTTGCCATCAATGTGCAGGCACCTGTCCATGCGACGGGACTGGGTGTTCGGGTGCGCCAGCATCACCTCCGTCTTGCTGGCCAACAGCTGCAGGGCGACGCTGGCCAGCTTGGCCCGCACCGGACCCAGGGCCGCCTGCAGCTGTAGCACGACACCTTGATGGCCCCTTTGGGGCCCAGTGCCTCTGGGCCACGTCGATGGTGTACACAGACGGACACCCTGTGTGCCCCACCTCTAGGCAGGCAGTCTTGCAGTGCTACCATTACCAGGTTGAAGAGGAAGTGGCTGTTGATGACTCAGCCCTGCGGGGTACCACATCTGCGGCCACCACCGATGCCTCGATGAAGCCCCGCAGCTTCTGTGAAAAAAGGTGCGAAGCATATTACGGCATCCTAGACTATCCGGCAGTGCCATCGTAAGCTGTGAATCTGGGGGAGGACTACAGAGAGATTTGTTAAGGCAGTTCTATCTGTACAATGAACAAAACAAAAAAAATTGTAGAGACAAACTTTGCACATCCCAAAAATTTAAAAAGCACGCCGGAAGTACAAGACAAATGCTACAAAGTTTGTTGAATAAGACAAACCTCCTGTGGAGACAAGCTTTGCTAGTTACGTAGCATTGGGGAAATTAAAAACATACCGCGAAAAGGCTGGGAAAAACAATCTTGATAAGATGCCCTTATAAAATGACGTTTGGTAAACGGGGATGGTTTTCTTTCTTTACATTTTTACAGAAGCATGCATGCAATCACAGCTACGCTGTCTGCTTAACGTCCTCAAAAAAGGTACCCGAGCTTGTTGCGAACACAGGTCTGTTGCACGCCTTGTTGCACTTGTTGACTGTATCATTTTGTTCTTCAGTGCCTGCCTCATGTGGTATGCTCCAAACATCGGACAGTGTGCGTTTGTGTTTTTGCTGCTGCAGTTTATCGATGTGCCAATTTGTTTTCTTCCCCAGCAGTTAGGTGTGTGTTTCCCAAAGCTGTCAAAGCATCAGTTCCCTCGCTTCTCTTGAAGGGGCATGAACTTCCTGCACAGATGTGTGTGCAGCCTAAAGCTGTGCAGGCCTGGCTCCTGTCATGACAGTGCCGCCCAAAATTCTTTCGGTCACATTATCAAAACCGGTGCCTACAGCCATGCAATATCAGTCTCTAGAATTCCTTACCTTTTCTAATGTAGGTGAAAAACAATAACACCCGTGCGTTCCAGATTGCAGCGCCAGTTAAAGATCTCCAAATGTTCAAAAGTAATCCGGAGCCCTCTGCCATGGCGCGCCTCATTACCTGTGTAGCGCAGGTGCGTTAAATCTCGTAGTCAATCAAAATCAATTAGAACTCCTTAGAGCCCTGCCAAGGCGCCAGAACAGCAGCAGTACAAAAACAGACCGAATGTTTTATAATAGAATATCATGTTGCCTGGGTGGGAAGGAAAATTTGTTTATTTGTGTGTGCATTTCAGCTCGTCAACGTATCGCAACCAGCTCGTCATTAACTGTGTAGAACTACTACTCATTGTTTTGTTGATTAGGTGTCGTGAGGAGTAGAACAAGAATGTGGGGTCAACTCCTACTTGGCGCGGTGGCTCAGTTGCTAAGGCATTCTGTTGCTGAGCACGAGGACACAGGTTCGACTCCCGGCTGCGGCAGCCGCTTTTCTCATAAACGTGAAAAGAAAAAAAAAACTCCCACGTGTATAAGATTTCAGCGCACGTTAGAGATCCCCAGGTGCTCAAAATTAATCCGGAGCCCTCCACTATGGCGCGCCTCATCGCCTGCATTCCATCGGCGTGTTAAAATCTACAATCAATCAATCAAGAGGCCTCTTCTCAATGATCATGATCCATCAATTGATTTGATTGTGAGGCTTAATGTTGACAGATGATGATGGCTTCATGGGTGATGCCACAGCAGGCCTCATGGGTGATGAGGCATGTTGTAGTGTAGGCTCCAGATTAATTTTTACCACCTGGGCATGTATAACGTGCGCCGAAATCTTGTACACACGGGCATTCTTGCTTTTGATTGAACAAAATGGCATTTTGAATGCTGTGAATGTCGGGCAGACCTTTTTTGGAGTGTTGGGCTCAGAATTAAACATTGAAATTATAGCGACGTGTGCCGCTTTCATTCTATGCAGCATTGAAGTTTGTCAACAACAGTGTGAGTGGGCACCAAACGTGGCTGTGGGCTAGATTAAAATGCTCACAATGTGAACAATGGCCTTTTCATAGCAAGGTTGGATGCAAATTCTCATAACTTATTCCTACGGGACATACACAACCAGTCTCCATGATGGGCAGCATGTGCTGATTTTTATTTACATTCGGAAAAGTTTGCCTGTCCTGATTGCCCATCGAAAAACAATTGCTCATATTTTTTACTTTTTGATGTGCAGTAGGCCTGATGAACATGAATAACATCTTAGTATGTCAGCGAGTGCAATAATCATTTCCTGGCGAGAAAAAACACTGCCTTAATTAGAGTGGGGCTGACAAATAAAGATTCCTCTGTCATAGGAATCGGTAAAATACGAAAGTGAAATGTGCAGCGAAATCTGCAGCTGAGCATGATTCGCGGGTCGGTGGCTGTCTTGTGGGTGTGCTTGGCGAGCGACGTCCTGATGGCGGGTCGCTTCGACAAAGGTGTACTGGCGTCATTTCCGCGACGGATATGATGTCACTGAAATCTGTGTATCCCGGCATAAAACACTTTCATGTTAAAAAAAATGTCTGCGTATCTGCTCCTTTTGTTGCAAATGTTGACGGAAGAGGATAGTTGACTGGCACCCCTGCCAAGTAAAGGCCTCCTTTCTCTTTCCTGGTCAACTCTCGTGCTGTTACTCTCCCATCTCATTCCTCCCAGGATAGCACGCCAGAGGTTTGCTCAAGTCAGTTTAAATTTACCGCGTTCGACTGCTCTAAGTCGGGTGCCTCGATGCCAGCGCTGCCGTACGGTGGAGATACATGTGAATCTAGGCACCTTACTACAATGTTTACAGTCAAACCCCGCGATAACGAAATCTCACAAGTACGAAATTCCCATCGCAACAAAATATTTTAGGATCCCCGGCGAATGTCTATAGACGCCAATGTATATCATATCTCACGGCAATGAAATGTTTTTGGAAATCAATCCCGCGTTAACGAAATTTGCTGCAAGCTCGGCCGGCACTATACCTACCCATTTGAGGCTAACAGTGGCCAAAACGTGCTCAAATTCCTTTTTTTCGGACTCCAAGTGCATAAACTTTTGCCAAAGCACGCTTGCATGGCCGTTGCCATGTTTGTTTACTAAAGGCCATGCAGCAGGCGGTCGTGGAGGCAACCTCGCAGCAACACCACCAGGGGGCGACACATGGTGACTCATGGTGCGGCCGTATGGCTTTGGCTTGGGCTATGCTAGCTTGCTACCACTGAGCAGCACGCACGCATTTGTTGTGTGTGCGGCGATCGGCGTGTTTGCTCTCAGTAAGATGCCTCCGCCAGGCCAAAAGCGGAAGTTTTTATAGCTACAAGATAAGGCCCAAGTCAGTGGCCGAAGTGGAGAAAGGGTGGATAGCGATGACGAGTTTAGAACTGCCGGAACCTAGTTTTACCATTTTGAAAAGCAAGGCCGTCACATTTTAATGGCACAAGTGCGCAAAAAGGAGAAAAACGTGCAGAGAAGGCGAACCTGCGGGTTGTTTTGGATGCATATGATACGATCCGGTCGTTCTTAGGCACACACGACGACTAGCAATGAAGCACTCATTGTAGTGTGAGAACTGGGATGGGAAGTTGCTGCAAGGTAAGGCTAGCAAAGTAATTATAACCAACTTTCGGAAATAAATTTTGGCTTGTGGCCAATTTTCCTGTCATTTATGTTTCATTCTCGCAGCAATGAAATTACCGCAAAAGCAAATTTTTTGGCTTTCCTCGGCGGTTTCGTTATTGCGGGGTTCAACTGTAAATAACGACTTTGCCCTAGTCCATGTGCATATCAAGTGTGGAACGTGGTACCTATCTGGTGGAAACTTTCATTGTGTTTGCCGTTTAATATTTTTTCAAATGTCGCCAAGAGCTATTGTGGCGTGGGTGACAGCAGGCGACGGAATGAATTTTTTTCTGCGGTGGATAGTATTTCATTTGCTATCGCAAAAATCAAGCATCCATGAATTTCTTTATAAAGGAACTCTGCAAATATCATTTATGCATTGATTTTCTGCCGTATATTTGTGTACTCTCTTGTACTTGTTCAACAATGGTGACAAGTAATTAGTATGAACATTTCCTCTGTACTTAGACGTTTAGATTTGGCTGTGGGTATATAAGACTATTGCGGAGATTCATTTTCACTTTGGCGAGGTGGCCGAATCGACTCACAGACACACACAGAGAGACAGACCAAAATTCTCGCGTTTAAGTAGCCCAAAGAAAGGCTATCGTCTTTAAGACCCAGTGAAGACACTTGAAACTGCCTACGTGTAGTGGTAGAACAGCATTATAGTTTCGTGTGTGCAGTGTTTTTGGGTGACGTTCGAGCATGTATTAAAGCTTGGGCTGGTCTTGTGTCCCCCACCATCTCCCTCAGTGCCAAGAGGTGCAGCAGGGGCTACAACGCCGGGAGGGAGTGCTGCGGTGTGCTGTGCCAAGTGCTGCTCCCCTGGGTGCTGATGACGGCTGCGTCGAAGGAGGACGCATTGGCAGGTGTGCGAAGCTCCTGCTGGAGGAGTCGCTGCTTTGACAGATGGGTGAAAGCTCTGCTCCTTGACATCGTTCTGCGCATGCCCAGGCTTTGCCTGGCAACACACACACACTCCTTTTTTTGGTGTTCTTTTTCTGAGGCATTGTGGACACTCTGTGATGTAGCAGTCTAGTTGTCAACAGCAGCATATCAAGCTCCGAAGAAGCTTTTTTTTTTCTGATACTTGCAACCTGGTTATGATAGCATGCGCCTGCTAGCATAATGCAAACATGCGTAATATTGTTTGATTATTAAGGTTTCTGCAGAATGTAGCTACCGTATAAATGCATGCAAAGGCGGCACTTTTTCTTGAAGAAATGAGGGCCAATTTTCAGGGTGCGGCCCATACATGTGACATGCATTTTTTTGAAAGTAAAAAGAACATACCAGCTACCGAACGAGGAGCGTTTATTGCAGCTCACAGCATATGTGCTTAATCGTCGTCACTCAACGAGTCCTCAGACTCGGAGTCCGAGATGGTGTGTTGCGGAGCATCGTCCTCCCACAAGCAGTCATCTTCAGCACCATCCATGCTGTTGGCTATACCGGTGACCTTAAAGCTTCGGGATACAACATCCGCTGGCGCAACGTGGTCCTTCGCCAATAGGAGAGCCCCTTCCTTTTCGGAAATATTTGCACCCAGCCAGCACTAGCCTTGAAAGTCCCAGCCAGTATGTTCTTCGCACATGCCAAGGCTCATGCCTTCACACACAGCATGTCTGTTGTGAGTGCAAAACCATTGTTCCGCAGTTCAGTCACATAGCGGAACAAGTCTTCTTCCAGTTCCAGAAACTTGCACAGCTTTCCTCGGAAAGCACGCTTTTTGCTGTTGGTGTTTTCCAAAGCTTCCTTTTCTTTTGAGCGCACCATCGTTGAAACACACTTTTCGTCAACGTCTAATTTCCTGCCGGTGGCTTGTTTCCTGTGCTCGACCAGCCGTGTAGCTATTCAGGGGCTTGCCCATCGTGCCACAACGTAAACGCTCCTAGAAGGCAAGCAAACATGAGAGACAACACGGCGTGCGCCATCTATCGACAACGCTTAGAAGCTTGCATGCGCGCGCCTTTTGAATACAAATGGGTCCATCTTGGAAGGACGTCCATCCGTCAGTGCTAGGGATTAGCACGGCGTCCCCTTCTCAAAGTGATTGCGCAACCCGCTTAGCACTTTTTCCTTTTCTTTAGTGTAAAGATCTGGAACAACAGTTCGGGAAAATGTGGTTCTTGACGGTACTTTGTACTCTGGTACGGCGGCATGCATTAACACCGAAAACCCTTGCTCTTCAAGGAGTGAGTATGAAAACAGCGCAGTTGCAGCAAATTGAGCAACCGTTTTTGTGAGCATCTTAGCCCGCTGGCTGTCATTACTTAACAGAGGCTTGAAGTGGGGGGGAGGGCTTGCAGAACTCACGTTTGACCTTTTGTTGTCTGCTGATTTCTTAGGGCTGTCAGCACACTCAGAAGTGCGGATCTTCTCGTACTCTTTAAATGGTCCCGGGTGAAGCCGCAAGGGATTCACAAGGGTTGTGGTGGTCTCCGTTGGTGTTTTCAAACACGTCTTACATGTGCGACACTTCACAGTCTGAACGGAATGATCGAAGAAGTTCCATATTGCACCGTGAGAACTTCGCGGAGGAGTCCCGTCTATGTTCCCAGTGTGCACAGATCAAATGTTGAAAGCACGAAATTTGATGAGAGCCAGAATACACTGCAAACGCGCGAAACGGGCGAAATGCGACGAGAGAAAGCCAAAAGCTTCCCGTGTTGCCAGACTAGCAACGTCGCCAGAATAGACGCCGCGACGGGTTCGACTCGGTGACAATGGCGACGACAGGCTCCAAAGGGCCAGGATGAACGAGGGGGTTTATTGGCCGAGTGGTACAGCGCATAATGAACGCCAAGACAGGTTTAAGAACTGCACTGTACCGACGCACGTCTCAAGGCCTCGCCCCAAGGGGCGGCCATGGCCAAGGTTGCATGTCGGCCACTCGCAAGGTAAGACAAACAGCGTCCCGGTTATCCGGCTCCAATCTCCTCAATCTCCCATCTCGCCTATCCGTGGGGCAAGAGAGCCAACAGAGCGGCCAAATGCGCATGCCAAAAGGTGCACGGGGAAAGGAGGCAGGTTGCTGGGCGTGGAGGAGCGGCAGCGGGGCGGTTGGTGCCCGTGGGTGCGTTGGCCCACGAGGTGCCGTCACGTGCGCGGGAAAGCACGCAAGTTTGAAGGCTACTCTCGCAGGAAGAGTAAAAGGGGATCAAACGGCTCCCCACATCCTCCCCTCCTCAAGACCGAGCTCGGTCTGAACGGACCGGGCAACTCAGCCGCCAAAAGGCAGGAACAGGCAAGGAGGGGAAAGGGGGTATGCATGCGTACTTTATTGGGGCTGCGAGGCTTGGGGCACCATAATGACGTCTTCAAGCTCCACAGCAGCGGAGGCGGGCATAGCGAAGACTCGTGCTACGATGGCTGCGGCGAAGGCCTCAATGGCGAGGGCGTGGACCTCTGCCTCCATCTGGACCAGCGGGAGCTCGGGAGTCAGCATTCTGACCGGGCGCGGCTGGGAACACAATTAAGTATGCCACTTGCCACACTCAAAACAGTCCATTTATTAAGCAATAAAGCTACTAAAGCTATTTGCCTACTTCGCAAAGAAAGCGGTGATTTTTTTTGGAACGTTCATTTTGGCGGCGTCAGCGAGCACAATATTCTCTACATGAGACATCGTTTCCACCAGTTTGAGTCCGTGTCCTTCAATCTCAAAAGCAATATCGGCTGAGAACATCGACTGCTGAAAGCGCTTCATTAAGGGGGGACGCGGCTTTCAACTTCACAAAAATGGCCAAAACATCGTTTTTTTGAAAGCCACATATTCGGCTTCTATGTTTCCTATTCTGTGCATCTGCAAAGTTTTTCCGCTGAAAAGCGTCACAAAGTGGCGAAAAAAACGGCAATTTTCGGAGCGCTGTATCTCCGCCGCGGTGTCACCGAGCGCGACCATTTCGATATCGTTAGATCGGCCGAGCGTTCGTCTTTCTGGTTCCGCTCGTCTCTTTTATTCATTCAAAAATAGCCGTTCATTCACAAATGCACGAACGGCAGAAAAGAAACGACGCACAAACGAAGCTAGAAATAGATGCTGAAGCGCTATTCGTCCTCCGGTCGGGGCGGGCTTAGACGACCCTCCTGATTGGGTGTCAAGGTGCATAAGCAAGATGGCGGTCGCCTGAACTGCGTAGCATGGGCGGTTTGAGTTTATTTTCGCTGCTTCGCTCGGCCAAGTTTGTGTTCAGTCTGTAATATTAAACACGGACGTTGTCGCGATGGGAAGGCCTGAGATCACGGGCCAGATTACGGGAAGTTGTGTGGCTCGAAAGGCGGAGGTCATCGAACGCTTCGTGGTGCGCATGACTCTACCGTCGCCGGACCGCGGAGGGTGACGCGGTGTGTGCGCTTGCGATAGCGGTTCGTGAAGTGAACTTTTAGTCGGATTTGCGATGTTTACACGCTTAGTTATTGCTGTGTTTTGACTGTGGGCTCGCTAGCCTTGGGAAAGAAACGGTCGACGCATCAAACGCTGCGGCGCGCACGGCATAGCCGATGCGCATTGGAGCATGACATGTCTGCGCAACCGGTTACTGTTGAACGCCAGTAGTTGTAATTAATGCCTGCGACGTTAGATTTAATCTTAAAAGAGACCTGACAAGCCATATCAGGGATAATCAAAGTACGATATGGCGCGTTAAGCGTGCGCTGCGATGCGCGCGAGCTATATCGCCTTTCTTGCGCAACATTTCCCGTGCACTTCTAATAATCATGCAAACAGGTTTGAAATAGGAATAAAAATATGTTCTCTGCGTTAAAAAAATTCCCTCGCACTTCCCCGAGGGGGAGAGTGTGTAAGTGCGAATGCACGGTTGTTGATTGCGTGATTACGGTGGATATCGTGATCTTGGAGTGGAGAGGAGGCACCCAACACCCGCAGTCACTGAGTGGAGAGAGGAGGAGGAGAGTAGCGCGCGCCCATCTCCCCCCGTTGCTAGGGAAGACGAGGAAGACGAGGAGCGCGCGCACCCGCAGCTGTTGCTATGCGGACGACGGCGGCGGACGATTCAGGCTCGCTTAAGAAGTGCATTCGCACTTAAAATTTACCCTACTGTCGCAGCATTTAACAGTGATTTTTTCAAGGAAATTATTGATACCAATGCATATAATCTATGGCGTAGGGCATACTGACTGTGCTGTGAGAAATATTAGATGCCTTGAACGTCAAAAGTAGTGAAAAAAAAAAAAAAACCCCTTCCATCAAAGTTGGAGTTATGCACAATATTATGCCAATCTTCAAAGTAGCTCATTTGCATCCTTGTGGTATGCAAACTTTTGGCAATGAACACCTGCACGTATGAGTACTAAGTTGCTGCACCAGGCAAAGTAATAAAGTCGAACCTCAATATAACAAAGTAGTACTTTCTGGAAAAAAATTCGTTCTATCGCGAACTTTGTTGCATCAATATTTTTGCCTTTCAGTGACACAAATGATGTAATCATGAAGATATTGATTTTACAAATCATTTTAGACAAAACTATTAACGAACCGACCGGCGAGCGTTGTATAGGGAAGTTATTTCGAAATCTTGACTGATGGTTCGAGGTAAAAGAGGCCGCGAAACGCGCACCATGGTAGAGTCCCGGAATGCCAGCCTTTCTGAAGCAGTTGACGACGATGTCCTTGTTCGTTGACTGCCATGATGCAGACAACATTTCAATGGCCATAAACACGTCAATCTTGGTGTCGCGTTCATGCTGCATGTTGAGCAGAATCCTTTGGATGATGCGCTTCTTGTACGCACACTTAACACTGTTGATCACACCTTGATCCAATGGCTGGATCAGCGAAGTGCAGTGTGCGGGAAAATATTCCAGCTCGACATTAGCTCTTTCGGGACCGCTCCATAGGCCTTCGATCACATATGATCGATGGTTTCGCGAGCCTGCAGAATACAAATTTTCGCTCGATGGAACACCTAGCGACATCTAGGAGATAGTTTGAAAACTGGAGTTTTCTCTTTTGTGAAGTTTTTTTTTTTATCGCCAGGCGGCAACGCGTCAGATATTTTATTCTGACGGGCAGTGGTTTCAAATGTAAACAAACATGGCGTCATACTCGCGCGAGCGCGATAACAAATCCGCCTCGTCTCGTCTCGCATATCTTCGCCTTCTACTGTGGATTTTAACGATAAGAGAGGCAGTGAAGAGTCGGAATGTGGCTTTAGAGATTGGATTTCAGCTCGAGTGAGGATTCGGGTGTCGATCAGCCTGGAACATCAAATCGCGCTCAAAGGTGGGTGTTGGTTTCGGTTTCAATTGGCTCTGGAGTAAATATGTGCGCTCGAAATATGCTCTGGCTGGTTTATATTTGTTCGCTAGGGTGTTAACTACCTATGGTGGTGATCTCCTGCCACCAGTGCAGAAACGGATGAAGTTTTCGCCGAGACGAGAGCCCGGCGTGTACCTGGGCGACGACGTAGCCATGGCCTTAGCCAAAAAGATCATACACGAAACAAAAAACCAGTTACACCTAGCCGCATCAAACTTTTGCGATGAAGAAACAAAGCATTGTGTTAAATTTTGTATATCCTGAAATAATTTTATTATGTTTTAATATTTTTATATTTACGCTTTTTTCTATCTTTTTCTGTAGTTTTCTTACGAAGTTCTTACTTTCAGATTTTTTCATGGTTCTATCGTCAGTGTTGAAGTAAAACTTGGTATTGTATGTCAAAGAGCATATAATTAGCTGCATTGTGGTATATGCTAAGGCAGGATGGTGCCTTTGCTTTATGTAATAAAAAATTTGTACCGCGACCTCCCTTTTTCATCACTTTTTCCGGCGGTCCCGAAAGAGTTAGAGAGCTGCATGTCAACATGGTGAGCCGAGCAGTTGTCTAAAAGCAGGCAGATTTTCCGGTTCTGCTGCACCATATCTTCGTCCAGCTCCTCAAGCCAGTCGCTGAATAAGGCTCGCGTCATCCAGGCCTTCGCGTTGCTCGGAAGCAACGCGGCCGTCCACTCATTCCTAGCACAAGCGGCTTCCATTTGTCGCTGCCATCCATGTTGGCGCACAACAACACGGTCAGCCATTGCTTGGATTGCTTTCTGCCGTGGCAGCATTCGTTCTTGAGGCCCAGGGTCCTCTTGGGCAGAAGACGATAGAACAAGGCCGTCTCGTCGGCTTAGTAGATGTTGCGGCGGTCATACGGGGCGAGAATGCCAGGAACGCGGTCATGAAGCCAGTCTGTGGCTCCAACTGCATTTGCCTCTGCGCATTCCCCGCTGATCACTTTGCCAACGATATTGTGCCGCGCTTCCACAGGGTTGTTCCTCGTAGTGCGCTCGATTTTTCTGCGCCAAAATTGCAAATTTGATTTTTTGGCCGGTTTACCCTACCATAGGGGACACGCGGGTTGAAAAAACGTGATTTTTTCGAGATATTCCGATTTTTTGTTTTTGCTTGCATTATCATTTTTGACTATCCTTCCTTCACGCGTAAAAAAAATGAAAACGAAATACGAATAAGAACTTGGGGAAAAATGTGTCGGAATGACTCGCGGTGACCCAAGAAATCGCGCAATCAAGCCGAATTTCGGCCGTGTTTGAGAATGTTTTTCGCACAGCAGTGTGGCCCGCCGCCATTTCAGTCACTTCAGAGAGGTAGATCAAGCCTTCTCTTGATTGAGCCGCTCGCCAGCTTCGTATCTCCGCATAAAAAAAAAAAATTCTTCCTGCTTGTTTTGCGAGCTCCTACTGGGTATTTAAATCACGTGACGCAAAATCGGAACCGCCATTGGCTCTTACCGCTTGTGAGTCGCCATCGCCTGCATCGTTCCGTTCGCTACTTTGCGCTATCTTTTCTATTTTTTTTATCGTGTGTTTTTAATCATGAACGGTGGGAAAAGCGTGACTTTTGTCGATAAGGCCATTCTTATGCGGCCCATAAAATTCAGTTTCAGCACTCGCACTACAGAGAAGCAAAAGAACCTACCAGCCCTGGTGGCTGTATTAGTCAGCTGCTGACCCTTTCGGAAATGAGACGGGAAAGTGGTACCCATTTTGGGCACTACCTGCTTGGGGGAAGCCTGTGACTCTATGGGATTCATGCATATGTGCAGCCATTCCATCTGGATAAAACATCCCCACCCGGTCATCTTCAGGAATGTTGATTTCCGCAGCACAGAACTCCGTGAACAATGCATTCACCGTTGACCTCCGACGCTCTGTCGCCCCGGTTCTTAGACTGGTCAGCACGGACCCCCACATGCCGAGAAGTTGTTCGCCCGATACTGAACAAGTGGGCGATCGTCCTGTCATCGGCATAACAACGCAGGTTGTAGAGACCACGGCCACGCGTTTTTCAATGGAGATTGGGTTCTTCATCGAGGTTGTTTGGGGCTCCTGGGTAGGTTGGCAGGACTCGATTAAGTACCTGAGTGTAACTGGCGTTGCCTGGAAAGCTTGTTTAAGGTGGTAGCCACACAAGTGTGGCAAGGTTTGTTTGAACCTCTGTTCATTCTTCTGACAAGACATTCTTCTGCCGGGACGACGATGATGATGATGAACATTTGTTAACTGATGCATTACAGAAAGGTAGCTTGGGGAGAGCCATCCCTATTTGGTAGCACCCGTTCACAAAACTAGGTGAAGTTCCTATTCGGGGGCTCCATTGGTCGTGACCGCTGTCTGAGCACACTGAACCAGACCCTGTTGAACTTGTAGGTCCAGACAGCCGAGCAGCCGAGTTGTTTGTTGTTTGAGGAAACAGATAACTAGATGGAACGTAATTGCTTTCTCCTTGAGTGGAAAATGGTGTATTTGGTTTTAAGGGATTGAGGTTGCTGAACCACGCCACTACACTTCAGAAATCGTGATTTATTTTAGGTTGAATTTCGCCGATTGTCGCGCCTGTGAATATAAGAGCCATATCATCAGCGTACATTAGTGCCTGTGACTGTTTCCAAACTGATGGAAAATCCTTTATGTGCAAACAGAATAGAATCGGGAGTGGCAGTATTTGTTGTACTTACAAAGCTTTGCCATGAATTCCTGTTGGCCACTTTTCTGATTTTCTGGGCGGCAGCACGGGCTGCTTTAAAGCTCAGGCAGTTCTCTAAGGTGGGGTACCGTCTAAATACACCCCAAGCCTTGTTCTGCTTTTTCCAGGATGTGCGACATGCATCGTTCCACCACGGCTTTGGTTGCTTGGGAATCCGTCCAGGTGTCTGGGGGATTGCAACTTTTGCAGCTGCAAGAAGTTCCTCGCAGATGTAGGTATTTGCCTCATCAATGGACATGCTGCTGTCAAATCGATCAAAGGAAACTAACTCCTTAAATCTTTCCCAATGTGCCCTCTCGAGCTTCCATCGGGGTGCACAGCTCTTGAGGGAAGGAAGGGTTTGCACTTCGCGCAGTAAGGCAGGAAAGTGGTCACTTCCGTACGGATCATTCACAGCACTCCACTCATCATCCATCTGGAGGTTCGGCGACCGAACAGAAAAACTTCCGTTGCATGCAGAAAAATGCGTCTTGTCTCCGTTTTTGAAAACCACTAAGCTGTTGGTATTAACCCACTGTTACCCGCCTTGGTGGCTCAGTGGCTAAGGCGTTGCGCTGCTGAGCACGAGGTCGCGGGTTCGATTCCCGGCCGCGGCGGCCGCTTTTCTGATGGAGGCGAAAAGCAAAAACGCCCGTGCGTACGAGATTTCGGCGCACGTTAAAGATCCCCAGGTGGTCAAAATTAATCTGGAGCCCTCCACTACGGCGCGCCTCATCGCCTGCGCTGCGTCGGCGCGTTACACCCTACAATCAATCAATCAAATCAATTAACCCACTGTTCAATGAGTTTTCCCCGGCTGTCTATTCTTTCACCTCCCAACAGGAAGTGATGAGCATTGAAGTCTCCCATAATAATTATTGGAGAAGGAAGTTGTTCAACGAGGTCATTAAGTTCCTGTAAGGACACAGGATCTGATGGTGGCAAGTACAGTGAAACAATAGTGACAAGCTTGTTAATATATTCTTCCGCTGCTACAGCCTCCAGCGTAGTGTTAAGTTGTATAGACTTGAGAATTGTGCCTGGCACCACAGCTAAAGCCACACCGCATGAGGCGTGAGTGCAGTTTTCTCTGTCTTTCCTAAGGAGGGTAAAATTGTGAAAGGTGTTATGTCTTTTCGTTAAATTTGTCTCCTGCAAAGCTATTATTTTGGGTTCATATTTGTGTATAATTGCGTGAATATCATCTACATTGTGCAATAACCCACGGCAGTTCCATTGGACTATTTGCACCATACCGGTGTCTTCTAGAGTTGTCGTTTTTTGGGTCAAGTAGGTGTGGACGAAGACATGCTCGCAGAGGCACTAGGGCACACCTCCATCTCCTCCCCTACCTCTCTTCCACTGCCTTCATTTCCATGAATACCATTAGAGGGACTAGGTGGTTTTCCCCGGCCCTTTGGCTTCTGTCGAGGGTCGGGGGGGGGGTCCCCAGGTCGTTGCCGCCCAGGGGCAGCACCTGCAGCAGTGCCACTTCCTGTGGGCGCCCTCCTCTGTGGCACGTCGACCGTCACTGAAGGAGAGGAGGTCGATGGTATCGCAGGGGCAGAGCCTGCACCGTCTTTTGGCGGCTTGGAAGCCACACCACTTTCTTTGGTGGCCGGGAGCTTGGCTGCCGGCTTGACTCGTTTAGGGGGCTGTGGATCTGTGCAGTTCCCCTGAGTGGACTGCGCCAGTGCCGGAAATTGATGCAGCCCCACCCCCTGACGGGCTACCTTAGTTTGGCCTCCGGGAAGAACACATTCTCTTTCACCTGGATCGCTAGCAGCTCTTTCTCCCGCCTGAATCGTGGGCACTTCCTGGAGTATGCAGGTTGTTCACCGCTGCAATTCACACATTTGACTTCTACATCACAGGCGTCATTTCCATGTTCGGTGCTAGCGCACAGTGCACAGGTCAGTTTTCCGCGGCATGACTGCTGCGTGTGCCCATACCTCTGGCAGCGGAACCAGCGCCTGGGGTTTGGTACGTACGGTCTGACGCGTAGATTCAGGTAGCCTAGGTGTACATTGTCGAGTAAAGTGGTGGATTTGAAGGTGAGAACCAAATGTTTCATAGCAGTTTCCTCATCTTTCCTGCGGATCTTTATTCTTCGCACAGCAATAACATTTGTCTGTTCTTCTTTGAACCCCTCCAGAATCTCGTCTTCAGATACATCCATCAGGTCTTCGTCCGACACCACTCGCAACCTAGTGTTTAAGGTGCGGTGGGCAGTTACGGGAACCTTGTGTGTTGCAAGCTCTTTCATTGACAGCAGGGCATCTGACTGAAATTTTGCTTGGGCTTCCACCAGGAGATCCCTGGTCAGCATCTTTTTAACGCTGTATCTCGGTCCAAGTAGATTGCTCAGCTCTCTGGCTACGGCAAACGGCGAAACATTCCTCAGGGGCTTCTGAACGTCGTCAGATTTCGTCACCAGAAATTTCGGGAAAGTCGTGTCGGTGGGTGAATGACTGCTCGTATTGCTCGAGCTTTGCAATGCATTTACTTTGGTGCGCCCTCGTTTAGGAGGGCGATCAGGGTCAAGATTTTTCTTCTTTTCCATGAAAAGTAAAGTGTTCGGCAGCGGTGCTGGTCGCCCACCACGGAGCCCAACAAAGGAACAAGACTTTATCACGCTAACCATACAGCGCTACTATAGCCCCATGACGTCTAAACAAGGCTGATTATAACCACAGGGTTAACCCTTGCCACCTGAGGGGGAAAGGAAGAAGCTCAGAAAAAGAATAGGTGACAGGACAGGGATGGAAAGGTGATAGAAAAGAAGAGGAGAGAGAGGAAGGATAGGAAAAGGCGGCTAGCTGATTTCCCCAGGGCGGGTCAGTCCTGGGGTGCCGTCTGCAAGAAGTGGTGGTCGAAGTTGCGTGTTGTTTCAGCTGAGGGGCCGTAAAGGTCCACAAACAACCTCAGCGTCAACTCAGCAACCAGGATTCTCTTTTCCTTGGACACCGGCTAGGCCACGCACAGCTGGGGCGTGGGCGGGTGGAGATGTATTGGGTGGAGATGTCTTTAAATGGTAATACTGGATAACTATCTGGCTTTAGGTCCCCTGGGATTATGCCCGGTTCCCGGTAGATGAGTGCGAGGGCGGCCAAGTTGGCAGCCTGTTTTCCTGGTAAGCCCTGGTGACCTGGAGTCCGAATCAGACACCGCAAGGTGGGGTCCTTGCCCAACAAGCTCTTCGCAGTATTGCCTCAGTGGTGGTGGTGATTCAACCCAGCTCGAAATTCCGGCACGCTCCTCTCGAATCGGATAGGATGGATTTAGATGAACCGTGGGAAACTGCGAGGGTGACCGCTGCTTTCCATGCCGCCTCCGAGGGCTATGACCCGCGTATTCAGACTGTGAAAGTTTAGATGTTCCTCCTGCCGAGGGATTTCGCCCGTGTGCTCCTCCTTGACTGCGGGAATCTCCAGGGGGGCAGGGGGGGGGGGGTTTGTAATGACGGTGCGGGCAAAGGAGCCTGTTGCCCCCCTCCAGTGCAGACATCTTAGTTATTAGTTTTGCATTTTGTGCCCGGAGCTCCGCTAGCCCTTGGTGAAGTTCGTTGAGTTCAAGGGGGGGGGGGAGGAAGGAAGGAAGGAGGCAGGAGGTCAGAGCGAGAGGCGACCCTGGCCCAGCTGCCTACCTGGTTTACCTTTGCTTGAAAAGCCGCGTCTGGAGGTGATGTGGCTCTGCCATCGCTTCCAAGAGCAGGGAAATCCCCGCTGCTGAGTGCAGGAGCGCTGTGGGCCCGTGCTGTCTTGAGCTGCTCCTGTGATGTTTTTTTCTGGCTGGCTGGTGCCCGCCTGGCTGTTCCCTGCTACGCTTATTATGACCGCCCGCCTGGTGGACGGTTTTTGTTTGATTTCGGGGGTACGTGCTGGATTCGCCTGAATTTTTCTGTGCAGGCTTGAGGTCCCGTGAGGTGATTCTCACCACAGATGAGGCAAGTGGGCTTGCAGCGATGTGGGGCCGTGCTGCCGTCCGCAGTGGTGCCCACTTCTTGGCCGCAGTGGGTGCAGCGCTTGTCGTTCGGGGTGGGGCAGAGGTCAGCCCGATGACCAATCGTCCTGCAGCGGAAGCAGGCCGGGATTGTCTTCTTGTATTCGCGCACCACGGTGATGACACTGTTGTAATGTACATACCGGGGCACCTTGCGGCCCATGAAGGTGGTGAGGGCCACTGCCAATTTTCCCAGTTTGTGGATGAAGAGTCCGCCGTCCGAAATATTGGGTGAGGCAGGCACAGGAGTTTTGGTTTTCAACTCCAGCATTGAGCGTTTAAGTAGTGTGAGGTTGTTAAATGCAAGCCCGAGCTCCTCGGCGAGAGTTTTGTTGTCCGGATCAGGCGATTCCAGGACTAGGGCTGCGGGTGTACTAGGTTTTACTAGTAATTTTAAAATGGCCGCCGTCTCGGTTTTGGCACGAGTTTCGGTTTCTGTTTGATTCCCGCGTGTGGGTGCTATATGGAGTCGACATACTAAGCATCTGTTTCATGTACCAGCTCATGATGCCATTGTTCATGTCACAAAATGTACAATTTAACTGAAGATTTAAAATTTTGCCTTAAATTGCCTTGTTTCTCAGTGAATAAAGCATCGTTTCCTTTTGGGAAAGCGCTTGGGGCACTATGAAACACGTAATTGCTCGAATAAAACGAACTTTCGTTTTGTCTTCATGGCTCCTTTAAGCTTCTCTTATGGCGGCCAATGATAGCCCTGGCCTTCGTGCACAGTTGGGAAAATGCAGGTACATCCCTCTTGACATCGCTCACACACTACTGCAGCGTGTGCTCGAAACATTTTATGCCTATCCAAGGAGACTGAGCAATTGCTGCAGTGAAATTTCTCCCATTATCTGTAACAATCTACACTGGCACAGCACCTGGATCGGGAAGTGCCCACTCCTCCATGATGCTTTTCAGAAAGAGCACCAGGTTTCTGGCTGTGTGAGTGTCCGCCATCTCTATACATGCCAGTGTTTGCACATGCAGTTGAAATGAGCTGTCCATGACGTGGAATGTTACCGACAGGTAGCTTTCATTAGCACGCGATGTCCAACCGTTCGTCGTTATTGAAGTCGCCTTTACTCCACTGTCAATCACCGCCTTGAGGCTGCTCAAGTTTTGCTTCTTCGAACCGTAGAGCTCTGGAATGATTGCTCTGGAAAACGTTCGCGACGGCTCAACGTACTCGGGCATAGCAGTGTTCATAACAGCCACAAAGCCTGGCTACTCAACAATACTGTAGGAACGCATCCCGCGCAGTATAAATCCGGCAATAGCCTATGTCATTTGCTGTGCTTTTGGCGCCGTATGTTTCAGCTTGGGCTGGAAACAGTCAGCTACAGCCTACTGATGGCGGTTGCACGTTAGGCTTAGCAGCAGGAGTAGGCTTGTGTGATGGTATTGGTGGCTAGGACTCGGGATTAACGTCGCACAAACGACACAGGCACTTGAGAAACTATGACACATAAGACGAAGACGGACATTTATCGAGACGAGACGAGCTAACGATATCACAGTACGCTACCGCTACAAATAGGCTGCAACACTAAAGTCAATCCTACAGACACCAAGCTCTGTATGCGCGTAAAGGAATCAACAGTTCACAGTTACGCTTGAAGGGACACCCGTGATCGATAAAACGTCTCACTTGTTAGGGCGCACTCAATGATAAGGTGTTGGCCAGTCCCAGTTCTCGGAGGCGGTCGGTAGGTTGGTACGGGGGAACACGACGTCACAGTCGATTCCGGCGATTCAATGCGCGGTCGACACAGGTAAGGCACGGATGGCACTGCAGCCTTGCTGGTTTCCCGGGCGTCCTGACGACGGCCTCGGTGGAGCACGGCTACCGCGTCTTGTGGGTAGCCCTGAGAACCGTGTTCTCCCGAATCATCCACTGTTACCCAGACACGCTCTCTTCTTCTTCTCCGCCGTCACATTATTGCCTAAGCTATTATGCAAGTTCTCTTTGGGCGACACCTAGCCGGAACATACCCCCACAAAGTGATTGTCCACGTTTTTTAATGGTTTAACTTCGTCGTCGTCGAGGCTGTCTCCGATGCGCGCACCACCACTGTCCTCTACCTCATCACACTTGGCACTTTTCCGTGCACAACGCTCCTTTTCATACGCCACTAAGGCATCCGAATGCCTCTTCAAACACGTCGCCAAAGTTGTCGTAGTCTCCGTTGGCATCTTCAAAACAGCGTTGCATTCGAGACACCGAGCTTCCTGGCCTGGCGGGACCTTCACAAAAAAGTTCCATATTGGGTTGGCACCCATTGGCCGTGTCACTTGGAACAATTGAGGCACACTGAAGTCAAGCGCGGAGTGCGATCAACGTCTGGTCACTGCATGCATGCCACAAAGTTGTTTAGTTACGGTTCATTGCTCGAAACGGTGAAAGGGGAGCTCTTAAGATGGCTAGAACGCCCTGAATGTGGCTTAGCTTGTCTTGGCTCCACATGTAGTCAAGATGTAGGCCTGATGTCAATGGCACTGCGGCTTGCGTAACAAAACCAAAACTCCTGAGAGTACTTTAACGCAGTTTTGATTTTTGTTCACCCTGAATACTCCAAAATATCCGAAAGTTTACACTCGTGTCGAAGTGAATTCGAATACTGTGATATTCGTTCGATTATTCGAAGCGTCGAATATTCGCACAAGCCTACGTTCAATATATTCGCTGTCGCTGGTGTTTTTGTTCGATATAAGCATAGTTTTTGCTCTATATTCTCATTGTAATTGTACTGTGTCCAGAAATAGTTCGATATAAAGGATAATCCGATTTGAACAGGTTCAGTATAGTCAGGTTTGACTGTGCCTAATTAAAAATAAGTACAAAAGGAGGCACTAATACCAGCACCACACAATAATACGAAAATGATTAAACTATAAGAGAAAAATCAAGCACACCAAGAATTACTGGTGCAAGTTCTCTTTGGTAGACCAGAACGGATATGTAGGATTGACACTGGACGATTGCACTTTTCCATTTCTTTGGATGTAATGTGGGCTTAAGCGATGCGCTAGGCCTGCCTCCAAAAGTAATTGGCAAGGGTGTCCTGGACTTGGTGCCCCCTGTCACTGGACGCCTGTGTGGTACAAGCGGGCTTTGCGTGCAGAGCACTTGCCTCATTTTCCCGCAGTCGCTCCAAACTGTCCTTCGGGGACTCCCACATGTGCAGAATGCGCGCAGCTTTGATATCCTGTTTGGCATTCAAAACGCTTCTCAAATGAAACAAAACCGTGCCTTGAGTCGCCCGAACGCGTTCTCTACAATACGCCTAGTATTTGACAAATTGTAGCTGTATGGGACCTCTTTTGAGTTGCTGGCAGTGTGTGCGTACGGCTGCCCAATGGGAATGCTTGGTCGCACAAAATAATGACTGGCACCTCAGTGCCGCTCATGAGAGCAACTGGGGAACTGAAGTCCTCGCTCTACATGGTTGTACACCGTTTTGAAGCGCCGTAAACACTAGCATCATGACATCCACCTGGCCGGCTAATGTTCACATACTGGAACTGGTTGCGGTGGTCGACCGGGGCAGGTATGATCGCTATACCTGCTAGGGAAAACACTTGCAAGTTCTGATCCTTTAAATCAGTAAACATCTTTGACAATCAGTTCACCAAACCGAAAATAGTTACTTATTTACTTTAGATTGGCAGTACAGACCAATTCGGGGTTACACAGAATGGTTTAATTAAATGAAATGGAATTTAGAAACATGCAGTCATTTAGCGTCGCTGCAAGTAAGGCCATTTTTATGAGGCGCACCAAAATAAGTTTCAGCAATTGAACTACAGAAAAACTGAAGAACCTACCAGCCCTGGTAGTTGTAGTAGTCAGCTGCTGACTCTTTCGGAAGTGAGACGGGAAAGTGGTACCCATTTAAGCCACTACCTGCTTAGGCGAAGCCTGTGACTGCATGGGATTCGCGCATGTGTGCGGCCATTCCATCTGCAGGAACCATCCCCACCCAGTCGTCTTGAAGAATGTTGATTACAGAACTCCCTGAACAGCACATTCACAGCTGATCGCCCGATACTGAACAGGTTGACGATCGTCCTGTCCTCGGCATAACAACACAGGTTGTAGAGGCCATGGCCCCGCGTTTTCAATGGAGATTGGGTCCTTCATCACAGTTGTTTGGGCCTCCAGGGTAGGTCGACAGGACTCAACCAAGTACCTGAATGTAACGGGCGTTACCCGGAAAGCTTGTTTAAAGTGGTAGCCACGCAGGTGTCGCAAGGTTCGTTCGAACCACCGTTCATTCCTTTAAAAAGTCATTCTTGCATGAAACAAACTTTCAGCCACCACTGCTGTGGGTACGATGATGATGAACATTTATTAACTGATATGTTATAGAAAGGTAGCTTAGAGAGATTATTGGGTAGCACACCTTTCACAAAAGTAGGCGAAATCGCAATTGGGGGACCCTGTTAGTCGTGACCGCTGTTCAAGCATGCTGAACCAGGGCCTGTTGAGCCAGTAGGTCCAGGCAGCCGAGCAGCCGAGTTTGTTTGTTGTTTAAGGAAATAGGTAACCAGTTGGAACCTAATTGCTTTCTCCTTGAGTGGAAAATGATGTATTTGGTTTTATCAAGATTAAGGGAGAGGTAACTGTTGCTGAGCCACGCCACTACACTTCCGAAATCGGGATTTATCTTAGGCTGAATTTCGTCGATTGTCGCACCTGTGAATATAAGAGCCGTGTCATCAGCAAACATTAATGCCTGTGAATGTTTCCAAACTGATGGAAAATCGTTTATGTGCAAAGAGAATAGAATCGGGCCCAAGACTGAGCCCTGGGGTATACCGGTTAACACTGTTGGTGGGTCAGATATGAAGTCCCCAATTGTTACGTGCTGACTTCGATCTGTTAAATAACTGGTTGACAATTCACGCATCTTACCCATAAAACCATAGTTGCCCCTGTATTGGGCGGAGATGTCTTTAAATGATAATACTGGATAACTGTCTGGCTTTAGGTCCCCTAGGAAATTGCCGGGTTCCTGGTAGATGAGTGTGTGGACGTCCGAGTTGGCAGCCTCGTTCCCTGGTAAGCCCTGATGACCTGGAGTCCAAACGAGATATCGCAAGGTGGGGTCCTTGTCCCGACAAGCTCTTCGCAGTATTGCTTGAGCGGTGATAGTGATCCAACCCAGCTCGAAATTCCGAAACGCTGCTCTCGAATCCAAAAGGATGGATTTAGACGAACCGTGGGAAACTGCGAGGGTGACCGCTGCTTTCCATGCCGCCTTTGAGGGCTATGACCCATGTTTTCAGACAGTCAAGGTTTAGATATTCCTCCAGCTGAGGGATTTCGCGCATGTGCTCCACCTCGACTGCAGGAATCTCCTTCAGGGATGGTAATCTTATTTCCAGTGCAGATATCTTATTAGTTTTGCGTTTTTTGCTCAAAGTGCCACTAGCTCTTGGCAAAGTTCGTTGAGCTCAGGGGAGGGAGGAGGGCAAAGAAAGCGAGAGGCTACCCCAGCCCAGCTGCCTACCGTGTTTATCTCTGCTTGGGAAGCCGTATCTGGAGATGACGTGGCTCAGCCACTGCTTCCAAGAGCAGGGAAATCACCGCTGCTGAGTGCAGGACCGTTGTGGTCCCGTGCTATCTTGAGCTGCTGCTGTGATGTTTTTTTTCTGGCTGGCTGGTACCCGCCTGCCTGTTCCCCGGCTCACTCCGGGTCACTTATTATCACCGCCGGCCAGGGGGACGGTTTTTGGTTGATTTCGGGGGTGCGTGCTGGATTTGCCTGAATTTTCCTATGCAGGCTTGAGATCCCGTGAGGGGATTCTCACTGCAGATGAGGCAGGTGGGCTTGCATTGATGTTGGGCCATACCACCTGGCCACTGGTGATTTTCTCAGTTTGCAGATAAAGAGTCCGCCGTCCGAAATATCAGGTGAGGCAGGCACAGGAGTTTTGGTTTGGGACGTGCTAAAGCCTCGGTCCACACCATGGTGGTGACGAAGTTGTTTGCACAAATGCGATCTTCAATATCCTTTGATATTGACATGGACGACTCCTTTTCCACTTGAAATGCCTGCACTTCGCACAGGCACTAAGCTCAGACTAACATGTATGCAACTAACGCGTTTCCATTCACACTCGTCGTCATTGACACTGTCAAGTTCCACCATCTTTGTATGCTCGGCTTTGGATATGCTATGTACGGTACTAGTTTTAGCTTGTTGTGCAGTTGAGGTAATAGTAAAACTGCTGCTTTTTTGCTTGATACGCAATTAAGGGTTAAAACTGCTTTTGAAGTAATACAAAAACAACTGTTCGACCTCGATTTCTTTGGCCACCTTGTAGGAATGCATGGTCGAACAGACCCAGTCACGAGAAAAACTAGTAATGGCGCATAGAGCAACGTTTCTAGACCACTTTAATTTCGCAGCTTCCCATACGCGCCCTGTCTTCGGCGCGGCTGGAACAGTCGTCAGGGGAACTAACGGCGATGCAGTTGAGTCTTGCTCAGCAGCTGGCGTGTCGTCTGTTAGGATAGAAAGGCGGCGACGTACCCCAGTGTGTGTGTCGTGCATCTGCTAGCTCCCACCCTTCCCAGGTTACACAACTTAAGACGAACCTTCAAATCTAACAAATGAGTGGTCATGTGAAAGTGTGAGTGCAAACGGGCGAACGACGGAGAAGAATGCTAAAGACGGCGCTGACTTGCAACTATCTCGTTTGCTCTCGTTGCTTTAGCTTGTGTAGTGGGGATTTTCCCATGATTAAAATGACTGCTTGACGGGCACTTACCAACCAAACGTAAATAACTTCAAATATTTGCGAATGCATGCGTCTAATGTGTGTTGCGGGGTGATTACTCACGGCGCTTTATTTTTTTCACGTGGTTGAACAGGTTTTGTGACGAGATAAGGCTCGGGTTTGGGCATTCAATATGTGCAAACCTGAGTGTGATTATGTTGTGTATAAAGTCGTACGCGCTTTCATCTCCCACTCGTTTATATTACTTTCTTTTCAATGCATTAAGTGGCGGGCTGGATGGGCACTTGCATATGGGTTTTACTTTTCCACCCAGCATTGCACGCCAGTCAGTGCAACATTGTTGCATGTATTTGGAGCTGAAAACATGGTATTTCAGCGCTGGCACTCAAGAATCATGTTAAAGCTTACAAGTGTCCAGCAGCTATGCTTCTTATCAGTTGAATAAAAAAAACTCAGATTCCCGGCAGGAATATTCTTTACTGAGTGAGCATGCCATTCTTGGAGAGCAGTAGTCTAACAAAGATGGCTTAAAGCAGCTTCGCCTTTTTCCTTGCTTGCTGTACTGGCTGAGTGACCAACATTTCACCGTTTTCCTTCCTTGAATGGAAGTTGATTCACATGATAACATAAAACTTGATGACCGTGATGCTAACTTCCTGACAGTGCTCATCACATCCCAATGCAGGCAGAGAAGCCTTTTCCATCTTGTCTATCACTTCCCAAAACAGGTCATCAGACACAGGAGACTTGTTCAGTTTTTGGGAAACAGTTTTCTCCATCCTTTTGACTACTGTGTACAGCTTCAACGACGGTTCTCAAAGACACCCTGGCTTGTATGACCCAAGTTCAGTTTCTCGGGGAAGCTGTCAGTATACTCTGGCTATCCTCACAATAGATATTTTTCGTCACCTTCTTCTGGACATAACCAACAAGGTAATACACTACCATACCATGAATTCCTGCTTTCTAGTAACCATGGTCACCCAGACCATCGCTTTCAGACTGGTTGCTGTTCGCAGTAGCTGCTTATGCTGCTTGTTGGAACCATTCACGACACATATTCCGTTTTCACCTATGGTTGCTGTTTGAGTAACTTGTAGCTACTCTGCCACGAGCTCCCACATGTAGAAAACGCCACACGTTCTTCCACTGGTTTCATGGTCAGTCAACTCGAGCCTCCAGTTTTTCATGGCAAATTTAACGAGTAGGGAGGCGTCGTCTTTCCAGCACTGTCTCCGCACGTATCACTCACGGAAGCTTCAACGTAGCTGCAAGTTTCGTTGAGCACAGCTGCTGAAGCACGGCGAGGTTTTCTGGGCGACTTCCGCCTGCGCGTCAACCTTGGTTTGGAGATTCGCTCGGGAATCTTCGATAGGAATCAGCTTGAATGTAAACGAACACAAAGGGAGAGGAAGAAACATGACGCTCCGATGATCCCTCTTCCTTTCTGTTCATTTACATTCAAGCTGATTCCCACCGTAGATTATGCACCAGCTAGGACAGACCAGAGCCATACGCTCGGGAAGGCCAGGAAGGCCTCGGCGTTTTCTTTGGGTGTTTGTCCTAACTCTGCAATATTCTGTTTGCCTGGGGGGGGGAAAGCCACTAGGAACTTGTCGTTGCACCATACTTCTGGTCTGGGCTCCATGGCATCGCATACCTGCTCCAGTGTGGCTTGAGGCGTTGTATGGAACTGCATGTTGTTGTTCCACTGTAGGTTGTATCTTGTTGTTCCACTGTGTTGTATGTTTTTGTTCCACAATTGTTCCACTTGTTGTTCAACCGGTATGTTGTTGGTCCACAACAACAACAAAGCGTGCAGCCATGCTAAGGGCTTCTTGCCTCACTTTGTGTGGCGTACGCTTCTGGCTTTGTCTGGCTTTGACCAAAAAGTATGGAGCGTAAGGGTGAGACAACGTACACAGTTTGTCGGACCGTGCATTGTTTCCACTGGATATTGGCAACAAACTTTCCGAGAACATGGAGTGGCTCATTCGCGGGTCCTGTTAAGGTTATGTCGCACTTGTCTAACCTGCTAGGCAATCCAGAAAACGTTGAGGGTACCACGGAAACTTCTGCACCCGAGTCTAGTTTAGAGCACATCAGAGTGCCGTTTATGACAACCTAAGCATACCAAGAATTAGAGTGCTCCCCGTGCACCGCGCCAACAAAATATGCTCCCTTGTCCATATGGAGAGAAGAAAGTTGCACCTTCTTTCGGTCGCCTGCAGCCTTTTTCCGACATACCACTGCAAAATGTCCGGAACAACCACAGCAGTTGCATTTCACAGCTTTTGCCGGGCATGAGGTCCTAAGGTGCGCGCCTTGACCGCAATTGGGGCATAGACCGGGGGTGCGTGGTCAGTAGGACTGTTCTCTGGTGTGCTGACCTTGTATGCCAGGTGCACTGTTCCTTGACGAGCTGCCGGGGCGCTGTCCTGAAGAGTTCTTCCGGGGCTGCCCTTGGTTGCTGACCGCGTCCAGGTTGCTGGCTGCCGCTGCCGAAGGTTCATCGCTGGTTTCTCGCAGTTGATGCTTCTGTCATTGGACGGTCTCCTTCAAGCGAACTTTTGCCCAAGCACTTTCGAGTGTCAAATTTGCATCTATTTGTAGCGACTCGGAGAGCTTCGCATCACAGGCCGACGACAAACCTGGCGCGAATCATGCGTTCCTTTTCCTGGTAGTCGCACCGGTCCGCCGGCATGTGCTACGCAGTGATGAATTGGTCGACTGATTCGCCAGGTTGTTGAATGCGTCGGTGAAAACATGCGCTCTCATAAACTAGGTTCCGTGCGGACACGAAGTGGTTGTCGAACTTCTTTTTGACGACTTCATACTGCTTCTGTTGCTCTTCAGATAAAGCGAAAGTTGAGAAGATTTCTCTGGCTTGCCTTCCCATCGTATAAAGCAGAGTCGGGACTTGTGCTTCTTCACTTCGCTCGTTTAAGCCCAAGGCAAAGCGCTGGTCATCGAAGAGCTGAATCCAAGAAGGCCATTCGGATGTCCGGTTGAAGTCAAACGTTGGCGGAGGTGGAACAGCAAACATGCCGGGGAATGGCTTGACTCTGTTGTCTTCTGACATGGCAGTGCTTGAAGATTGGTGCAACACCCCTTGAATATCAAAAGACGCCATCTTCTGACACCATGTCATGTTGCGGCCTAGAAGTAGGCCGAGTGCAGCTGGGCTGCCGCAAGAACCGGGAAAGGGACAGAGCTGCCGACAATGAAGGCGAGATAATGACAACCTTTATTCCATGCCACCAGCATACATATATAACAAACACACATGGGACCACAGTGACGTCACGTACAAACTGCACGTGGTGCGTCGGGGCGAAAGCAGCAGATAACACAGGCGGCATAGGTGCTATCACCACAGAACGCCATTGTTGGAAAATTATTGCTTTGCAAATTTCAATCGAATTTACAGAAGTGCTGCGTACTGTAGTACATACTTTAATGGGTAAATATGTACCCACCTCATTACCATTTCTCTATCATGATCTTTCCTTGAGCTTTTCCACCTCAAAAGGTATTAAGCTCAGCATGCGTGGCAGCTGGAACATCTGGCCCAACGAAATGTGCACATTATCGCCGATATGGCATCGGCCCGAAACAGGGAGATGGTTTACATGGAATTATTAATCAGCACTTCACAAGTGACCTACGTATGGCTCTGTATTTGCGGCAGACAGTTTGCAGTTATTAGGTCACCAGTCCTTACCTTCGCACTTGGACGTCGCGTTCTTGAAGAAGAAGCTTTCCCGCAACACACGGGCGTCGTGTGCACTCTCCGGAAACCCGGCGAACACATCGGTGAACAACATATTCACATCACAGATGCCCTGCAGGATGATCGAGTGGAACTTCTTTCTGTTATAATAGCTTTCCTCCGACTCAGATGGTGTGGAAATGCGGATGTGGCATCCATCGGCGGCCCCAATGACGTCCGGCAGAGCACCACGACGACCGAGTGACAAAAACGCCCGCTTCATTCTTCCGCGCTCGTCAGCGTCCGGCCACCGCATCTCTCGGGTGCTGATGGAATAGAAGAATGCCAACACCCGGTTGATGGGGAGGTGCATGCTAGATTCGGCGACGTCGAACTTGTCCGCAATCCGGTACACCGCACTCTGCGTACTGATGTACGTGAGGGCGATGAGCAGTGTCTTCTCGGAGCTCATTTTTCTTCGTCCACGGTGCCCAGCAGGTTAGAATTCAGAACTCTCAAATTCAGCACCAAGCTGAGCGACTGTGGACCGTGAGAGCCTGAACATTTTGCGAAATTCAAACTCCAAGTACGTGGAGACGACCCGCTCAACATACAGGGGCACTCGGTGGTGCTCCCCCCTCACCAGCTTTAGGGTGTCTGGATGCGCGCACCCGCCTCCCCGTTCAGGGTGGAGACAACCGCGTCGTCTGCTACGGCGGCCGCCGTGCTCATGCCCACTCCGTGCGGCGCTCGCGTGTCAAGCGGTATGTTGGAAGCGATGCGCCTTTGTGCGGACGATAACACTGCAAAAAGGGCACTACGGCGGCATTACAGTGAAGTAGGCAATATTTTTGGTGGCGTTTAATTTAACAATACTTGAAGGTTAGCTGTCTCACGCTATTATGCAAAGCTGTCACCTGAAATTAACCGTTTAAAACGCAATACAAACGCTGGTCAGCGTGGCGCATTTTTTTTTTTTTTTTTTTTACATATGTAACTACAGAAATGCACTTGTACGGCGCTGGGTGATTTTCTTTCACAGCCAGAAATAACGCGTTCAACGCAAGCGTTAGTATAGAGCAGTGAGAAAATTTCTACGCTACTAGCATTGCTGTTCTTCCGCCAGAGTTGCACGATGAACCTGTATTGCTTGTAAACAGGTTATTATGCAGCCCTAAAAATTCATGTTGCATAAGAAGTTCGAGCTTTGCGATCGAGCTCATAGCCTTGGGAGATCTCCATCTCATTTAGTAAAAGAACACAGTCCTCTTCAATGTCTTGCATGCCTTCTGCTTTCGTTTTCAGCAGGTCTACCACGTCTGTGAGTATCCCAGGCAGAAACTTGAGTCCCTGTACTCGACGCGCAAGAATCCTGTTAGCCGGCAGCGGGTACCGGAGTTCCCTTAAGGTTTCATAGCCGGACGTCCGGCATGAAAATTTAATTTTGAGGCGCTTGCTTTACAGTTTGTGGAGACCTTTTGTTGCTGTCGCGCGACAGTGGATGTATTTGGTCCTCGTTCAGAAATTTCATGTTCTTTCCAAAGGTTTCTATGTTACCTTCGAGCTTCTTAACCTTTTTTCGGAGGCCTTGGATCGTTGAGTTTGCCTGGGTATGCAAGTCTTGAAGTTTGCTGCATTTCCGTGTCAGGTCTGTTAGCAGCTTATTAGCAGACTCCGGGTCAGACACCCCAGCTTTCATTCCACTGGCTGAGCCTTGCAGGCCTTTTTCGTGCGCTACCGGTGCAGTTGAGCTGGCTTCATGTGAGCTGCAATTCTGTCCTTCAGGCAGCCCAAGGCTGCCCGGCGACGGCATTGCGTCGATCGCAACTGCATGACCATCAGTGATTACATCGTGCTGATCTCCATGTAGAGCTGAGACGAGAGCGGTCCCGGTCCTTTCCTGTGGTGCCTTTCTGCGACGAGGCAAAGCTGCAAAAGCAAAGGAGAACATCAAACTGCATCCCATAAACAGCATTAGGCATGCCGCGACTGGCTTTCTTAATGTCTTTACACTTTCATGTCTGAACATCCGCACGCTACCCTTGCTGCACATTTAAAACGCCTGTATTCCTCTGCAAAGAGACGAAACGTTATTTTTGGGCAAGGTCACAAACTTCATTCCCGGCGCCTTTTTACTAGTTTACATCCGCAAAAACAGCATAAGAACACCGCCCCTCCCCCTTCTTCCAGAGAGCTGTGATCCAACGTCACATCCGACACCGTCCAAGAAAGAAATCAACTCCTATGGGCTTACGTTCGTTATATTTAAAAGCAAAAACAAATGGCAAAGTTCCGCCACCGCAACTCTAACACCTAGAAACAAAACAAAGTTCGACCTGCTTTTTTAGTGCACTATTGTAATTATAAGCGCTGCTATCAACACGAAAAAGCGCTGCATGCGTACACGGCCACACAATGAAGTCATAAGATTGCAGTGGCAAATAATGCTAAATTCTCTGTAAAAGCACGCGGAAAAAAGGAAGTAATAACTGACGTCTGAAGGAAAACACTGTAGGCACGGCATTTGGCTTTATCTTTTTCCAACCATCCGCCCGGTTTTGCTCGAACCTGTCCCCTTCAAAAGGAGCCTGCGCGTTCATGGAAGGTCGCAAAATTATTTCCTTCGCGAGATATCACCCGTGTTCGCACACCAACGTTGCTGTGTTTCATACGTGTTTAACTATTTTCCTAATGTGTTGTTGCGAACTTTACCGCAACTGCGACATTTAAAGGGGCCCTGAAAGGCGTTTTGAGCACACTAAATGAGGTAGCGCAATCGTTAGATTGGGTCGTCAAGGTCATCTGGGCCAAGTATTACTCTTTTACGCGCAGCGGAAAGCTCACACTTTTGTTGCAAAGTTTGTCACTTTTTTGTCACCCTTTCCTTCGTGTTTTTGGACGCCGCCATCTTCACATGTCTGCATCATCGATTCCAAGATGTTCGTCATGAGCTAGACATCCTGCTATTGGGCGGCTTTTTCACGCACTTCCGGCAAAGAGATGAGTCATCCGCTCAGCGTCGGCTCGCCGGCTGATCTGCCAGCGGAGTGTCGGAGTGCTTGGACATTTTACGACAAACGAAACAAGTGTAAACAAACGCTTAACCGTTCGTATTGAATGCAACACGGCCATAACACGACATGGATATTCTCTTACCTGAGTACGTTCCGTAAAGAAAGCGTTGAAGCCCCGTGGCACTTCTTTCGTGCAATCGCAGAGAACGCCCTGAGCCGAATGCCCGGGTTTGACGGATACATTTTATTCCACTTCAAAACAATCCAGAGATGCGTTTCGAATGAACACAACGTCACAACATGCGTTGCAAGTCTGAACCGCGATTGACAGACGATAGGTTGCCTCCTCCTGCCCGTCATAAATTCGGCACTCACCTCGCGCGCGGATTGCGGGGACAAACAGCAAGTCACTTAACTCTGGCGCGCAAGCCGAGATGGCTTTTAGCCACGCACACTGCACATACCCCATGCGAGGTTGAGTCGTACGTCGCTCGAGAAAGATAATCCAGACCATGGGAAGCACTATCCACCCGCAGAAGCACAACGTCGCATTTCATCGCGAAACAAAGGCGTCCACAACACACACACCATCGCCTCCTGTAATGCCAAACGCATCTCACACTTCCCAATGGGAGTGAGTGGTACGCCTGCAGTGCGCACATGTCGCGAGGTGGGGCCCCGAGCTGAACCGGGATCACGCAACCGTAACTGACTTCTGGGGAGGTTTGTGCCTTGTTGCCAAGGCAACTGATGTTTGAGATTGTCAAAGAAGCGGCGCTCGCTCCAGCACTAGAAAGCTCAGAGCCGCGCCGGAGCATGTTTTGCCAACGTTGCCGCTCTCCACCACGTGTCGCCCCAAGCTTAACTGGTCACATGATTGAAGCGTTTTGTGCACGGGTTCTGTATCGGTTTAAAATGTCTTTTTCACATGCTGCCGGCAGGAATAACCACCACCACAAAATAGGACCCGGCACCAGCGGGGCCACATCTGATACGGCGCAGTGAGCGGTGCATGAAAGGGACCGAGCGCACGATCCACCCCGAGCGGCTGCGAGTTCGCCGCCGATTAAAAGTCACGTGCTGCCCTGCAGCAACGCACACCGCGAAAGGGCAAGGCCAGGCCGCCGCACAAATGCGGCCAGATTTTTCATTCGCTTTTCCAGCCTTGAGCGGAATGCGGGATTCATGGCGTCAACAAAGCTTGCCCGTAGCAGACGGCAGTATGCGGAGCGCCATAGCGGAAGTGCGTCACCGCTGAAGCGCGCAGCATCATGGGAGGGAAGGCTCCCGCGCCGTCAACAGCGAAAGGAGGAGGAAACGCGGCGTGACGATAATGCGCGGTTTTTGATTTACGATTTCTCAGCTAATACTCATCGCTTTAACAAAATTCTTGCGGGAGGAGATTGCTAATACATTGTCTTATTTGGTTACATGTACATCCATGCATCGGCGGAAGGTATTTCAGGACCCCTTTAAAACCGCACTTTTATGATTTGCAAGCTGTTCCGCAAATGCGAGTAACGTCCAATAAACGTGAATGAACATTGGTTATACTATGGGGGGCCAGAACATTATCTGGTAAACTGTGGGCGGTCCCTTCAGCACAGCTTTCTCCTAGTTGAGCTGCCCCGTCTGGAAGGTCGAAATGCACAACTCGTACTGATTTTTTTGCAGCACCGAAAAGTTGGAAGAACACTTACAAATGTGTAAAACACCGTATCACAAATAACACAGACGCTGACATAGCTTTTGATAGCGTGAAGGAGACGGTGTTGTTTTTTTTAACAGTTTGACGTTACTGCTACTAATTTGCGTAATTTGTAATCTAATTGCTGGCCCAATCATGACTATATTATCCGCAGTCTACTGCGATCATCACTCCCGCTTAATAAAATTCACGCGAAAAAAAACTATTCCGAGGAAGCGCCGCTGTACTCACACTGCATAAACACGAGGTGTTCGTAGGCTGCAACTTGTCCCGCTTGATTCTTGCAGTCCATACAATTCTTCTTTTCGGATCCCTTGGGAACTGAAACATTCGCAAACCATTCCTGGAGTGGTTACTGCACTGCGGCATGCAGCAGCAGGGCATTTTGTGCCGACGACTACTGGCGAACTACGCTCGCAGGCAGCAATTTCCCACTACCAGCACCGGCCGGCGCGCTAGCTGGGCATGAACATGGTGTCGTCGAGCATGGGCATGGCGGTGGCATCGAGAGCAAACCAGTTCTGGTGGCATCGGCTCCGTCAAAGAATGGCACCACTCTGAACGGGGAGGCGGGTGCGCACGCATCCAGGCACCCTCTCCAGCTTCGTTAATATCAGCAGCGCAACGTAGAGGTTGGCGGAATATTCGTCGTCGCTGTCGCAGTCACTTCCATCGGAATGTGAACTCTCAGATTCCGGTAATTTAAGCACAGCGCCAAGAGCGCTAACATCTTCCGGTGACATCTTCGAGAGCAGACGATGTTTTCCCGCCTCTCGTTTTTTGCCGGGCGGTGCCTGGCGGAGAGCGCAGAACTTCGCCGCCAAAACTGTATGCATACGTCACTGTGACGTCACTTCCTGTCCAAACAGGAATTCGGACTCACCGCGGACTATCCGAGACTGGTAAATCGAAGAAGCCCAATATTAGCTCATATGCAGCGCCCCCAGGTGCCGTTGCATGGAGCCGTGTTTTTGTGGTGTTTTTGGGAGGTGGCACTAACTCTCTTTACTCTTGAAGGAACTTTTCTTTTTGTGGAAAACTCTAGTTGACTTGTCCAATATTTTTGCTCAGGTTGTTATATTGTTAGCTGTGTGTGTGCAGAATGAACACTGTCCGTGGGATAAGAGTGGCCTAGGTTTTGTTACTGCTGTAGGGGCCTCACTGCACAATGCACATCGCCGTGAAGCTGCACCGAAGAAAATACCTCGCATATAATCCGCACCTCTTCTTTAACCCTGAAGTTTTCGCATTTTTGGTGCGGGTTATAAGTACGAAGATATGGTAGTTAGACTTCAGTAATCTCTGGTTATTCTCAAACTGACTTTCTTGCCTTTGTGTGTGTGTTTTTCATGAGCTTCGAAATGGTACCACATACGTCCAACATAGACTGGGGCGACCCATGGTGCTGTTTTGAACTCATTAAGTGCTGTAGCCTGCGTAAGCTTCGACGCTAGCAGTGTGCACACCTCATTTTGAGAACTCTATTTCTTGTCCCTTCATTTGTCAGGTGTTCAAATCTGCTCGAGGATCGCCTGGGCTTTCTTCATTCGTTGTTTCGTGCGGAAACGAAGTGCCTGGTCCCAGCTGCCATTGTTGTTGCTCTGCTGCTTAGCATACGCTGGCACATGTTGAGAAAAGAACGGTGGTCTGCCATTCGTGGCTGGTGAAGTCCCTTGGTTACCACTTCGGCCCCCGCTTCCCGTAGACGGTGCCCCCAGTCTGACCCGACCTGGGGGGAATCAGCCAGTCGCCTTTTCCTGTCCTCTTCTTCATTCTTTTGCTTTCCTATCGTCTTTCCTAACCCTGTCCTGTCGTCTTCTCTCTTCCTTATTTCTCCGTTTTTTCTCCAGGCGGCGAGGGTTAACCCTGTGCAAAGATGTCACTCCTGATTTCAAGCATAGGGTTATAGTGGCAAGGTACGGTTAGCGTGTGCTGAAAAAGCCACGTTCCCTTGTTGGGCTCGGTGGTGGGCGACCGGCCTTGCCACCGAACACATACTTGTTGTATGGCATCTTCTAATCCCTTTTCATGAATCGCTCTCTTAAAAGGGGGCGCACCGAGGCAACCACCTTTGAATTTTTTCTTTCAAAGAGGCAAGAATGTTTTCCACGCTTCCACGTGATGCACTCGGAAAATGAGAACACAACAATGAGAAAGATGTCACCATTTCTTGTGTCCAAATGTCTATCGAACCTCATTGGGGCTGGCTACAAGGCACAAAAAATGTCCAATGGCGACCTGCTGATTGAAGTTAAAGATAAGACTCAATGTGACAAGCTCCTCAAAGTTGACAAAATTGGTGACAACGCTGTTACTGTCAGTCCTCACCGCTCCATGAACACCGTGCGTGGTGTCATAAGTGAAGCAGACCTCCTAGACCTTACTGAAAATGAACTTCTTGAAGGCTTCCATGAGCAAAATGTCATCAAAGTTCAGCGGATAGTCATCCGCCGCGAAAACAAAGAAATCCCCACCAAGCACATTGTTCTCACCTTTGGCACAACGGTTCTCCCGGAGACCGTAGAAGCTGGCTACGTGAAAATCCGAGTCAGACCTTACATCCCCAACCCGCGCCGGTGCTATACTTGTCAGAAATTTGGCCACGGATCACAGAGTTGCAGGGGTAAGCAGACATGTGCAAAATGCAGCAAAACCGACCACGTGTCGGAAAGCTGCACTGCCCCACCACACTGTGTCAACTGCAGCGGTGACCATGCTGCATACTCACGCTCATGCCAGCAATGGAAAAAAGAAAAAGAAATCATTGCGTTGAAAGTAAAAGAAAACATCTCTTACCCCGAAGCACGCAGGCGTCTCGCTATCACGCATAAGATAGCATACGCCGACGTGGCGCGTCAGGGGGCGGCGTCACGTGCGGCAACTGTCCAATCAGGGACCTCGTTGAGAGGGCCTGAGGAGACATCTTCAGCCCCCCAGGTGCAAACAGTGACACCTGCTGCACCTCAAGGAAATGGTGGCCCGAAAACGGTCAATGTGTCAGCTGCAGCCTCGCGGTCTGCACAGCTGACTAACACCACTGAGACGGTCGTAACTTCACAGGAGAACCGGAGGCCAGCCAAGGCCCCAGGTCTCAAACCGTCAACAAAGAAGCCTTCTTTGGAGGCTATGGACACAAGTGAGCCATCCTCTGCGTCAATCACGCCGAAGGATCGCCACAAACCTCTGGAACGTACGAACTCCCAGGAACTGACCAAAAAAGCAGAGCTCCCTAAGGTGTCTCCTACTGGAAAAGGCTCTGGCACCTAACAAGCTGAGCCTGTCTTTAGTAACAAACGTCTCAATACTAGCAATGGCTTTTTGTAGTGTACTGCAGTGGAACTGCAGGGGGCTTCTGAAAAACTTGGATGATGTTAAAGAGCTGCTCTGGGAGCATGCACCTTTGGCAGTGTGTCTCCAAGAAACCCACTTAAGCAGCAAACACACAGACTTTTTACCCCAGTACATCACATACAGAAAGGACAGGCAAAACACCAACCAGCCATCGGGTGGTGTGGCTATTATCCTTCATAGGTCAACCACAGCTAAGGAAGTTAAACTCAGGACTGAACTAGAGGCTGTAGCTGTGAGAGTTATATGGTTGCAGCGACTAATAACAATTTGCTCCATTTACATTCCCCCAGACAAGCGACTACAGAAATCTGAATTTGAAAATCTAATGGACCAGCTCCCAGAGCCGTACATAATAGCAGGAGACTACAATGCCCATCATCCCATCTGGGGCTGTGAAAACTACGACTCAAGAGGGCGAATGATAGAAAAATTACTAGTCTCCACTGGAGCTTGCATATTGAACAAAAAGAAGCCCACATACTTCAGTCCCACGCACAAAACATCCTCATCAGTTGACTTAGCTCTCTGCACTGCTACTCTCTTCCCACTACTGGACTGGCATGTCCTGGATGACCCTTATGGAAGCGACCACTTTCCAATCGTGCTGAAAGAAAAGGTAATGTCGACACATGATCAGAACAGTGTACCACGATGGAGGATGGGGTCTGCTGACTGGAAAAAGTTTCGACAGCTCACCTGTCTTCCACGTGACTATCTAGATTCACTGGACATTGATAGCGCACTTTCCTTTATCGAAAAGCACATAATTGAAGCCGCTAGTGAATGTATCCCACAAAGTTCTGGTAACCCAAAAAGAAAGCCGATTCCTTGGTGGAATGAGGACTGCCAAAGTGCTAGGAAAAAACAAAATGCAGCATGGCGCCTCTTCCGTAACTCTCCCATGACTGAAAACTACATAAACTTCAAACGCATCAAATCCCAATCGAGAAGAGTGAGACGGATAGCAAAAAGTGAGAGTTGGGAGAAGTACATAGAGGGCATTAACTCTTACACCGACCAAAATAAAGTATGGAATAGGATACGCAAGTTGCAAGGGCAGCAGACTTGCCCCCGCCCTCTAGTTGATAATGCTGGTGGCACTCTGGAAGATCAGGTGGATGCACTGGGAGCATACTTTGAGTCGGTTTCAAGTGCAGCGCACTACTCAGCCAAGTTTCTTAAATTGAAACGTAGGGAAGAAAAACTGCAACTTCATCGTAAATCACCTCCAAGTGAGGCATATAATGCTGAGTTTTCTATTGCTGAGTTTGTAGCTTGCCTAAACACACTTGGTAAAGCAGCACCTGGACCTGACAATATTCACTATGAAATGATCAAGAACTTGCACCCAGAAACTCAACTTGCATTACTATCACTTTTTAATAGAATCTGGAACAATGGATATATCCCTCCAAGGCTGAAAGAGGCCATTGTTGTTCCAGTATTGAAGGAAGGGAAGGACCCAGCAGTTGCATCTAGCTACAGACCTATAGCTCTGACTAGCTGTTTGTGCAAAGTATTTGAAAAAATGTTCAACCGAAGATTAATGCATTTTCTAGAAGCAAACAGGCTCCTGGATCCATTCCAGTGTGGCTTTCGAGAACAAAAATCCACGCTTGACCAACTTGTGCGCTTGGAGTCCCAAATAAGATATGCGTTCGCGCATAAACAGTACTTTCTGTCTGTATTCTTTGACCTTGAAAAGGCCTATGATACTACTTGGCGGTTTGGTATATTGAGAGATCTTTGTGCCCTTGGGATACAAGGAAATATGCTAAAAACAATTGAAAGCTACCTCTCTGATAGGACATTTCGTGTAAGGATCGGCAGTACTCTGTCTAAACCATTTACACAAGAGACAGGGGTGCCGCAGGAAGGTGTGCTGAGCTGCACACTTTTCATTGTAAAAATGAATTCCCTACGCACTGTACTTCCGCCAACCATGTTTTACTCAGTGTATGTTGACGATGTGCAGATCGGCTTCAAGTCCTGCAATCTCTCCTTTTGTGAACGCCAAATTCAGCTGTCGGTGAATAAGCTGTCCAAATGGGCAGATGAGAATGGCTTCAAATTTAACCCCTCAAAAAGTGCCTGTGTACTGTTCTCGAAAAAAAGGGGCATTGCCCCTGCACCAGAAATCTACTTAAATGGACAGCTGCTTCCTGTTAAAACAGAACATAAGTTTCTCGGATTGATCTTCGACTCGAGACTCTCGTTCACCCCCCACCTGAAGTATCTGAAACTGAAGTGTTTGAAGGCAATGAATGTGCTTAAGATACTAGCACACATGAAATGGGGCACTGACAAGAAGTGTCTACTACACCTGTACAAAAGTCTTGTTTTGTCCCGCCTAGATTATGGATGTGTAGTTTATGGGTCAGCCTCTAGCACTGCACTGAAAATGCTTGATCCTATCCACAATCTGGGCATCAGGTTGGCCACAGGGGCCTTCCGCACTAGTCCAGTTCTGAGCCTCTATGCTGAATCAGGCTGTTGGTCTCTGGAGTACCAGCGAACTTTTATTGGTATTATTTATGCCCTGAAGGTTACGTCACAGCCCGAGCACCCGTGTGACTCCCTGATTAGAGATAACTCAAGAATGCTGCTCTTTTCAAATCGACCTTCCTTAGCTCAACCGTTTCCACTGCTGATAAATTCCATCTCTACAAAACTATCGATCTCGTTTGATGACACTCTCAAAATGACCCCAGATGAATGCGTGGCACCCTGGGATACAAGCATCATATCATGCGACACCTCATTTAGACAAGTAGAGAGGAAAGGCTCACTATTGGAAGTCAAACAGCACTTCGCATACCTCCAAGACAAGTACAAGGCTGCTCAGTTTTTCACTGATGCATCGAAAACCAAATCGGCTGTGGCCTGTGCAGTTGTTGGACAGCATCTTTCAATAGCAAAAACAATGCATAAAAACACAACCATATTTACAGCAGAAGCAAACGGAGTATATCTGGCTGTGGACCACATTATCACAAGCAAAACACAAAAGTCTGTTATCTTCACAGACTCACTCAGCGTTGTCACGGCCCTGTCCACAGGAAAGGGCACCAAGAATCCCACATTTACTGCCCTTCTTAAAGCTCTGTACAAAGCACACCAGCTAAATTTAGAAATTATAGTGTGCTGGGTTCCTGGCCATTGTGGCATAGCTGGCAACGAGGAAGCCGACCAGGCTGCTGCCAGAGCAGCTGAAAGAACCAGTATTGACATCACGCAAGTACCTTACCTGGATATGAAACCAGCAGTAAAACACATACTCCTTCAGCTCTGGCAGAAAGAATGGGACGGAGAAGTCAACAACAAGCTTCACTTGGTACAACCTATAATCGGCCGATCAGCTGCCAGGGAAAAAAACAGGGCCTTTGAGGTCTGGCGATGCAGACTACGAATAGGACACACACATGGCACGCATTCCTACCTCCTGACTGGTGACCAGCCGCCAAACTGTGCCAGATGTGGCGAGGGTCTTTCAGTCCTCCATGTTTTGGTTGAGTGCTCGGCCATGGAACCAGAAAGGAGACGCTATTTCCCGGAAATGTACCGTAAGAATATGCCACGGCACATCGCAATGTTTTTATCAGACTGTCCTGTTTTCGAGTTCAGCAGAGTTTTAGAATACCTTGATGATATCGGTTTTTTAAAGCAGGTTTGTTTTAGAAAGTAGCATTCTCGTCCACCTCATTGGAATAGGATACGCAAGTTGCAAGGGCAGCAGACTTGCCCCCGCCCTCTAGTTGATAATGCTGGTGGCACTCTGGAAGATCAGGCGGATGCACTGGGAGCATACTTTGAGTCGGTTTCAAGCGCAGCGCACTACTCAGCGAAGTTTCTTAAATTGAAACGTAAGGAAGAAAAACTGCAACTTCATCGTAAATCACCTCCAAGTGAAGCATATAATGCTGAGTTCTCTATTGCTGAGTTCGAAGCTTGCCTAAACACACTTGGTAAAGCAGCACCTGGACCTGACAATATTCACTATGAAATGATCAAGAACTTGCACCCAGAAACTCAACTTGCATTACTATCACTTTTTAATAGGATCTGGAACAATGGATATATCCCTCCAAGGCTGAAAGAGGCCATTGTTGTTCCAGTATTGAAGGAAGGGAAGGACCCAGCAGTTGCATCTAGCTACAGACCTATAGCTCTGACTAGCTGTTTGTGCAAAGTATTTGAAAAAATGATCAACCGAAGATTAATGCATTTTCTAGAAGCAAACAGGCTCCTGGATCCATTCCAGTGTGGCTTTCGAGAACAAAGATCCACGCTTGACCAACTTGTGCGCTTGGAGTCCCAAATAAGATATGCGTTCGCGCATAAACAGTACTTTCTGTCTGTATTCTTTGACCTTGAAAAGGCCTATGATACTACTTGGCGGTTTGGTATATTGAGAGATCTTTGTGCCCTTGGGATACAAGGAAATATGCTAAAAACAATTGAAAGCTACCTCTCTGATAGGACATTTCGTGTAAGGATAGGCAGTACTCTGTCTAAACCATTCACACAAGAGACAGGGGTGCCGCAGGGAGGTGTGCTGAGCTGCACACTTTTCATTGTAAAAATGAATTCCCTACGCACTGTACTTCCGCCAACCATGTTTTACTCAGTGTATGTTGACGATGTGCAGATCGGCTTCAAGTCCTGCAATCTCTCCTTTTGTGAACGCCAAATTCAGCTGTCAGTGAATAAGCTCTCCAAATGGGCAGATGAGAATGGCTTCAAGTTTAACCCCTCAAAAAGTGCCTGTGTACTGTTCTCGAAAAAAAGGGGCATTGCCCCTCCACCAGAAATCTACTTAAATGGACAGCTGCTTCCTGTTAAAACAGAACATAAGTTTCTCGGATTGATTTTCGACTCGAGACTCTCGTTCACCCCCCACCTGAAGCATCTGAAACTGAAGTGTTTGAAGGCAATGAATGTGCTTAAGATACTAGCACACATGAAATGGGGCACTGACAAGAAGTGTTTACTACACCTGTACAAAAGTCTTGTTTTGTCCCGCCTAGATTATGGATGTGTAGTTTATGGGTCAGCCTCTAGCACTGCACTGAAAATGCTTGATCCTATCCACAATCTGGGCATCAGGTTGGCCACAGGGGCCTTCCGCACTAGTCCAGTACTGAGCCTCTATGCTGAATCAGACTGTTGGTCTCTGGAGTACCAGCGAACTTTTATTGGTATTATTTATGCCCTGAAGGTTACGTCACAGCCCGAGCACCCGTGTGACTCCCTGATTAGAGATAACTCAAGAATGCTGCTCTTTTCAAATCGACCTTCCTTAGCTCAACCGTTTCCACTGCTGATCAACTCCATCTCTACAAAACTATCGATCTCGTTTGATGACACCCTCAAAATTACTCCAGATGAATGCGTGGCACCCTGGGATACAAGCATCATATCATGCGACACCTCATTTAGACAAGTAGACAGGAAAGGCTCACTATTGGAAGTCAAACAGCACTTCGCATACCTCCAAGACAAGTACAAGGCTGCTCAGTTTTTCACTGATGCATCGAAAACCAAATCGGCTGTGGCCTGTGCAGTTGTTGGACAGCATGTTTCGATAGCAAAAACAATGCATAAAAACACAACCATATTTACAGCAGAAGCACACGGAGTATATCTGGCTGTGGACCACATTATCACAAGCAAAACACAAAAGTCTGTGATCTTCACAGACTCGCTCAGCGTTGTCACAGCCCTGTCCACAGGAAAGGGAACCAAGAATCCCACATTTACTGTGCTTCTTAAAGCTCTGTACAAAGCACACCAGCTAAATTTAGAAATTATAGTGTGCTGGGTTCCTGGCCATTGTGGCATAGCTGGCAACGAGGAAGCCGACCAGGCTGCTGCCAGAGCAGCTGAAAGAACCAGTATTGACATCACGCAAGTACCTTACCTGGATATGAAACCAGCAGTAAAACACATACTCCTTCAGCTCTGGCAGAAAGAATGGGATGGAGAAGTCAACAACAAGCTTCACTTGGTACAACCTATAATCGGCCGATCAGCTGCCAGGGAAAAAAACAGGGCCTTTGAGGTCTGGCGATGCAGACTACGAATAGGACACACACATGGCACGCATTCCTACCTCCTGACTGGTGACCAGCCTCCAAACTGTGCCAGATGTGGTGAGGGTCTTTCAGTCCTCCATGTTTTGGTTGAGTGCTCGGCCATGGAACCAGAAAGGAGACGCTATTTCCCGGAAATGTACCGTAAGAATATGCCACGGCACATTGCAATGTTTTTATCAGACTGTCCTGTGTTCGAGTTCAGCAGAGTTTTGGAATACCTTGATGCTATCGGTTTTTTAAAGCAGGTTTGTTTTAGAAAGTAGCATTCTCGTCCACCTTGTTCATCCGTAGGGTTCTATTTACCATGGCCCTATACACCGTTCCATGCCTCATCACGCTCCTCACTCATCTTTTGGATCCGGCCCTTTACACCGAAGTAATTTTATGCACTATTTGCACTCATTTCATTAGCACATTTTTAGCTCATCATAGAAATGGCGCTCTTGGCCTTAGATGCCCTTGCGCCAAAAAACCCCACCAAAGTCCACCTCATTACCTTGTTCATCCGTAGGGTTCTATTTACCATGGCCCTATACACCGTTAGCTCATTCCATGCCTCATCACACTCCTCACTCATCTTTTGGATCCGGCCCTTTACACCGAAGTAATTTTATGCATTATTTGCACTCATTTCATTAGCACATTTTTACCTCATCGTAGCAATGGCGCTCTTGGCCTTAGATGCCCTTGCGCCAAAAAACCCCACCAAAGAAGAAGTCCCTTGGTTCCCCTGGGGTTGGTCGACTGGCTGCTGCAGCACCGTGGAATTCATGGCGCGGACAGGGCTGGTGCACTCGTAGGTTGGGGGCTAGCCGAGCCACCTCTGCCAGGAATAATCTTCTAATCTAAAAGAATAATCTTCTTCATCCTGGGTCCTCGAAATACTTGTATCCTGGGGTGCAGGAGGAGGCTTGGCAGTAAATTGCTGAGGGAATTTAGTAGATGTACCAACAGTGAGGCCGATTACAGTCGAATCCCGCTACAACGAAATTGACGGGACGTGCTAAAAATTTTGTTGAAGCGAAAATTCGTTGAGGCGAAATCTGCCCCAACACACCACGGAAAGGCCAGAAAAATAGCCCTGTGCGTTTCCGCAACATTGGCAGCATAATACAATGTTTAGAAAAAGGAGTGACGCGCAATAACTCATGTTTATTCGGATAACAAACATACCAATGGTTATCTGTTTTTTCACCACCCAAAGAACGCGTTACGGAGGCGTGTCCACCGAGCTGATTACTTGCAGATAGCTGCTAGGCCGTGGGAAGCCCCCCTCTCGCTTGTGGCAGGAGCAGTGCCGTTATCTTATCCTCTGACTGGGCACGGCAGCTACTGACCTTGGCAGGCAAGACGCGCGCGCTTGCATTTAACAGGACCGCGCGCTCGCGACTAAGATAGGATGACTAGGCTTCAAGACCAAACGCGCAAACATGATTTTCGCTCTTGGCTATGAAGAATGGTAGAAGGAAAACGGCAAGGACAGCTGCTCACATGACGGCACCGCGCCAGCAGCGGAGCACATTCATGCAATTTCAACTGGATACGGATTGGCTGTAGCTCTGGGGCTCCGCCTTGGCGAAGCTAAGCCACCTTAGCGAAGCGGGCCTGCGCCTCGTGTAAAGACGGCCAGCCACATCGTTATCACCATCAAGCAATGGCGTGCGCCTATGAGTTATTTTTTGTTTTGTTTTGGGTGGCAGTATGGTCGCAACGCGCATTTTCGGTGAAACTAAGCGTCCTGAATGTATAAAAAGTTACAGATAGCTGGCGCTATGCTTATTTTATTGTCAAATAATTGTTCAAACCCAGCCCAAATCATCGAAAATTTCGTTGAAGCGAAAGCAAGCCTCACAAATGGTTCGTTGTGGTGAGGACTTTGTTGCATTGACTTCTATGGCTAGCTGACGGGGAATTGGAAATATTTCGTTGAAGCGGAAATTTCGTTGAAGCGGCGTTGTTGTAGCGGGGTTCGACTGTAGCTCGGATAGTGGCAGGGCTCACGCAAGACATATCTGCACTACTCCACTGCTCCCGGTGTTCCTCCATGGCATCACAGGCAACTACAACATCTGCAAGGTGCAACTCAGTGTGCGACAAGTTCATCTTGAAAGCTGCAAGTGCCGTTCCTTTGTCATGGTCCTCTTGAGATCCATGCATTTGTACGTAAAGGATTTATCTTCACTGTGGTGTATAATGTCCTTTTCCAGCTGTAACGGCGCAATGCTGCTGGGTGCTTGGAAGGTTCTTGTGCACTGCAGAAAGTGGGAGAGCAGGATTGCAACATTGTCATGATGGGGTGGTGCCACCCTACGGGTGTGGATGTGTTCGGCCGGTGGTGGGAGTGGGGTATGCTGGGCTCAAAGTGTCAGTCTGTTCTCCCTTTGTCGTGGTTTTCCGTGTACATGTTATTGTCCAGGATCAGCTACCAATGTAGTCATCGATGGTAGTCATGAATGCGTTGTTGGCGCCGTAGCATTTTTTAAAAAACCTTCCAGAAAGACTGTGGCTGTTCGACATTCTTAACGTACGCTTCTTTGGAGTACGCAAAGTATGTCTCGGAAACGTACGGGTCCTCTACTTTAATGACATGCCCATACTTTTTGCCCTTCTCCGAGACAGGGCCTCGTTCTTAATGGGGCCAAGCGACGTGACTTAAGGAACCTGTGGTGGCACCATCATCTGTGGTGGCACCACCACCAGCAACCTGTGGTGGTACCACCACCAGAACCTGTGGTGGCACCACCACCAGCAGGTAGGAAGGGTATGGTTGGTCTTCTATACAGACCTTCATTTGCTGGAGGTAAACATACAACCAGGTATCTTTGTCAAGTCCTTCGATGCCCCACTCTTGTCCGTCCCACCAGAAAACCCGATCAGCATCTGGAACATAAATGAGTGATCTCTGGTAAGCCGTGTGCGTTTTCTCGAATATGTGGATGTTAAATACCGGATCAAGAACTGCACCAGCCACGGGTGCAACTGTCGTTGCGCGAAACTGGTTGTTCTAGCTACTAGAATCGACTGACATCGGGTTCTAGAATCCTAGTAGCTTTTTGGCCAACTGGATCTCCCCAAGCGTCATCACATGCTCGTCGGAATAAGCATTGAGAAATCGCCCTGCGTACTCCTCCTGGCCAATGCCTCTCACTCGGTCCTCCGCAGTTTTGCACCCAAACCCCCTCATCACAATCTTGTGCTCCTTTTCCTTCGGCACCACCCGAATTACGAGGTAGTTAGTTATCTGCTCCCAGTCTCCTGCATTATATACAGCCATGTAGGACCGGGGGTCAGTTTTGCTTTCGGGTTTGAGGAGGTGGAACAGAAGAAGTCGTGTGTCCTTCCAGTCAGCAGGGCGGGAGCGGTCATCAGCAAGGTACTGTTTCACCACAGAGGACCGGCCGAGCAAATCGGGCTATCCTTGATGTACTTGAAGTTTTTAAGCCAATCAAACTTCATGTTCAGGAGGACTGTGATGTGATCCATTTCTGCCGTGTCAAAACGCCCGCACTTATTCTGGTGGGGAACACTTTGGGGCTCCGCCTTGAGAAAACGAGCCATCTTCAGGCACCGACTGGCGTTCTCCCCGATATTCACTAATGGCCACGTCTTTTCCTTGGCCAAGTACTTCCTAATGAAGTCCAGTTTGGCATGCCTTATGCACTGAAGAACCGCCTTTAGGTCTATGAGTTCGAAGGCATTTACCACGACTACTACTACTACACTACACTACTACTACTACAGAACCTTCCAACGTAGACCTTCTCATTGACTCTCTCACTCATCCAGCCAGATTGATTCGAATTCGTAGCGAGAGGCTTACTGCTGCCGATGCTAACCAAAGATGAGGAATCCCTGGCCTACACGCCTACACAGATGGATCGCATACGGTACCTCTACTTCAGCTGGTGCTGGCTTTGTTATCATGCCTGGGCCTGATTCTATTACAGCAGTGCGGCGTTACCCGATCGTTACCCCAAACTCTTTGTTCGACGTAGAAGCAATAGCCCTGGACAAACTATTTCAGTTTTTACTTCATAATCCACCTTCTTCTCCGGTTCGCATCTACACCAACAGCCTCTCTCTGTCCTAACCGCCCTTGATGACCCGTTTGATCAATCCACCGTAGTTCACATCCTTTCTCTCGCGAATGTTGTTTCTGTTCATGTTTATCACGTACCGGGACATTCAGGTGTTTGGGGTAACGAGCTGCGGACATGGCAGTGACAGGTGCAGCTACGAGAGCAGAAAATGCCCATGGCAAACTGTCCAAACGCATGGTGAGATCACGATTAACAAAAGGGGGTCACCTGCAACGGCAGCGGCTGCGGGAGGTGGCTGGTTCAAACCGTACTGCCGGACACCCACCGGTTAAAAAGTACAGGCGTGCCCCCGGCCCCTGGTGCGCGGGCTTCCTTAGGTGTGATGTTATGGCAGGTTCAGGGCCGTAGTGGGAGCGACTCACAAGTGACGAGGCAGGTAACCAAATTCAAACAACGGAAATATTTATAAAAAAAAAATAAAAGGCAGAAAAGGAAGGAGAAAAAAAAAGAATAAACATGCCGCGAAGTCCGGCGTAGCACGCGAATACGCCGTCGCTGCCAGAAGGGTCCGAGTCCAAGCCGCGCAAAAATGCTCAAGGGCCTCACAGTTTTTGGCGGCAGCTGGAGCGGCGGCGAGTAGAAGCTCCCGTCGAAGGCGGCTACCACTGGTGGTTGTTGTCGTTGACGCGGCGTGGCCCCGGCATCCGAGCACAGTCACCGCGCCATGACGACGTTACCGTTGGTCTGCCCGAGAAGCTGGTCGGCGGGAACACGAGCAGTGCTTGGGGTAGCGCTCCCGCAGTCCGGACGACTGCCGCTGGAGCGCAGGATCTTTTCAGGATCGGCGTACCCGCAGTCCGGTCGACTGCCGCTGGTCCGCCAGGCCACCACGGGGTAGACGCTCCGCTGGTTGCCCTCAATCGCTTCTCGATATTTCTCGAACCCCCGAGCCTCGTTCCTCCTCGTTCTCCCTTGTCTAGAGACCCTTTTCGATCTTCGCTTCTTTCTCTTCACTTTGCCACTCGCACGCTTGCTGCGCCTTTTCCCCGCCGTTGCTTCTTGTATTTCCCGCGCTCAGGCCACTTCATGACATCACCCCCCGCACAAGAAAGTTGCCGGGTGAGAACACGTGCACTTTCACAACTTCTCGCGAAAAAAAAAATGGCGGAGGATGTAAAAAGGCAAAAGTGGCGCGAAAAAAAAAAAATGCTAGGGCCTAGACACGGCTCATAAAATCAGCGCCTACATTCTCGAATCCCTTGATGTAGTGGACCGTGAAGGAATACAGTGCGACAACATATAAGTAAGGGTAGTAAATCAAAAATGGGTACAAGAAATGTGTGGGTATACGGGGTGTTTCATCAAGACTAATTAATTTTTTAAGCTGTTTTTCTTGCGCTAAGTGATCAGGGGCCGTGGAAGGTGCCAAGTGCTATTTATGGGAATAAGTAACTTGGCTTGGTTAATCACCATTTCAATTATCCTAGGTTAGGTGCTTTATTGTAATGATTAACTTGTAGAGGATCATGAGGCCATCTCGTATCGATTATTTGTCCCCGTTCACTTCCTCCTCCTTCTGTGTGTGCTGTTCCGCGGCGTGCTCTTGAGCAGCGCCATGTTGTGCGTCCCTTCGGGCTTCATGGGGCAGTAGGAGCGCGTGTGGCTGTTGTCGCTCGTGGCCCCGCATATCTCGCAGCGGTGCTTGCGCAGAATGGGGCACACCACCGCGTTGGTCAGCGGGTCGCGCAGGACGTGCGCGCTGCAAAAGGAGCGCCTCTCGCCCATGCGACGGCAGAAGCTGCACTCGCGGTGGTGTGCCCCATTCTCGCGGTGGTGTGCTACGCCTGGGAGAGAGGCCCTACAGTGGCCGCCCCCCAACCTTAAGATGTTTGGTTACCTTATGTTAGGTTGTGTGGGGCTAGGTTAGGTTAGGTTAGGTTAGTTTGGTTGTGTAACATTAGCTTACTGTACTTACTTAATTCTAATGCGCACTTTTTTCTAGAAAAATAAGCCGAAAAATCGCATGCCTGTTAGAATCGGATACAAAACCGAAACTGTCGAAACAGCAAAAATTCGTCCCACCCATCGCCATCTCAAGATGATGCCAAAGCTTTTAGCAACGATTTTTTTGACGCAATGCCTAGGTGCCTAGGCTTTTCTATCAGTGTTCACGCAAATTGTCAAATCGTTCCACTTGCCCGCTTGATAACAGCAGTGGTGGCAGCAGCAGCAACGAAGGTGCACCGCTTCTACGGCTCACGAGCGGCTCCCACGCGTTCACGACGAGTGGTTGGCTGAAGCGTGCGCATCTAAAGAAGCTCACGGGATGTGCGTGGGAGGTGTGTGGGCCACGATCTCCCATCGACCATGGTTGAATGTTCGTTAAGAAGTGTGGCATCGCGGAACAGAGTACCTGCAGCACAGTTGTTCTCGTGCGAGTTGTGTAGTGGGGAAAATGCTGCACTGATGCTTTTCTAACTTGATGTCAGAGCCCACTAGCTACTCCTATCATAGCTGTACAGCAATGGAGGCAGTGCCAAGTCCCGGTAGAGTTGCTGTTGGGGGGGCTGTTCTGCTGTGAGTTGCAGTGCGATGATGCTACGCGTAGGCACTCTACCGTCACTGCTGGAGCCACGCAGGAGACTAATACCCCTGTTACACGGGAACAATAACGGCCGTTAACGCAAATGGCAGTTTAACGTCATAACGGCCGCGGAAACGGAACGGTGATGGCTGTGCTTACAGACACTTTCCATGTTTTCACAACTCACAGGTGTTTTCACAGCAAGCAAGAAAAGTGGTAGGGCATACTCACTAGTCTTGTGTGTTGCGTCCAGGCAAACTACTGAGCCTCCATACTTTTTAAGCATGTTTCTCATGAATTTTGTCTGGAAGCAGGACAGCGACGTGTCTTCAGACTCGCTGGCAACACTCTCTTCCACGTTGTTCAAGTTGCTGCTACCCATGCAGCTGCGTACTGCATACGGCCGATAGACAACAGAGGATTCGGGTTGCTCACCTCTGATCTTTTCAATTAAGATTCTAGCATTCTCTTGATCAACTGTGCTGAAGCGGTCTTTCTTAAGCACAGCTTGGATCTGGTTGCTGGTATCACGATGTGTTGGAAAAAAGGCCCTGCAGCTGCTATCATGCTTTTCCTTGTTTGCAAAAAGTACGTCCTGCACGTAATAGTGCAGGAACTTTTTCACATCTGATACAGGTGTAATTCCTTCTCTTGCCAACATCTGAATTCGCTCAGCGATGCTCCTGTCCATGTTTTGGCTGAAAGATTCCATGTCCTCAAAACCATGGTTTTGATAGGAACTGCTGTTGGCAATTCTAATGTATGCTGGCGTCTCTTTGGCCACAGTCTGCTGCTCTGCGTCAAGTGCCTCCTGCAGCTGCTTGGCCGGTCTGCTTTCAGACAACCCTCTCTTGTCTGGCAGCATGGCTGGGGTACGTCCACTTAGAAAGCAGGCACTGTTATGTATACAGAGCATATTTTATGGTGTAAAACAGCGCGACACGATGAGGACAAAGACAAGATGAGACAGAAGACAGCGCTGAACTAATAACTGGAAGTATATACGCCTCGAGCTTCGCGATCGCTGCGCCGCCTGCCGCCGCTTCTCCGCGGCGTTGACGGGATTTGCGCTGCGTGACTGATAGGGGCTCGTGCAGTATTTTGGTTCTATTTCGCTTCTTTTCGCCTTTCCGCGCCCTAAAAAAACTTGTTATGGTGACGACTATAGGCAAAGAGTACGTTTATGTCACTTAAAAAGCAGCTGCGTCTTCGTAGAGTACGCGATCGCCTGCAAGAGCTACCCGGGGACGCGGTTCTGCGCGCTTTGTCGCCGCTCTTCCTGGCGTCGGCGACGGCCGCAACATATCACCCATGTCACCTACAAAACATCACGCACAAATGAATTCTACTGACGCCTCGTTTAGACCTGATACTGGCACAATAAGAGGTTGGCTTCATTTTGCAGGGTGGACAACGAATGCGGCTTCGTTTCGCATATATACGCCGCAGAAAAATATGTTTCGAGGATGTGATTACCCAATCCCGGACAATAATTTATGCCTTTTATAAGAATATAAACCATGCGAAAATGTAAAGTATATTCCAAGCCTGTGCGTCGTTAAATATGTGCCCACACACGCCATATAGCGAGAACCAAGGAAATGAAACCACAGAAAAATAAATACTGTGCCAATGCGGAATTTACAAACATAATAGCTCTAACGGAACTGAAAAAAAAAACAGTGCAGCTTCTGGCATGCTAAAGAAGTTCATCTAAACTTAAGCCAGGTATGTTTCAACTAGACCAACTATACGCGAAATGCACTGCTATTTCGCGAGAAATCGGTGGGGGTTGGGGGGGGGAGGGGGACGCCGTGTACAAATGCGGAGCGGAATCACGAAATGAACGTTTTAGTAATCCCACACATAAATCTCGCGTTCATTTTCTTTTGTTTTTCTACTTCAACGAAGAGCTGACCGTACGGCCACGGCCGCTCCATCGAGCGGCCGTGGTACGGCGGACGCATTTTTGGAAGTATACAGGGTAGGCCGTTCAACAAGCGATGAAACGTGTCGTTGGAAGAGTGTGGTATGTGATAAGGCCCTCTGATTTCAGTTTCTGGTTTATTCTGCAGGCTCCCTGTGCCATATGACGATATTTAGTCGCGGACGCAGATTATATTGTAAGCCCGTCTCCGCGCTGCTCGCAGATAATATATGTAGCAGATAAAGGTCTGCGGGCGCGCACCTCACGACAAGACGACTCTGTCGTGTGCTGACATGTCCATCGTACTTTTGTTGAATACTATTCCCGAAATTAACACAGACTGC